>NW_027448168.1:120000-125000 GCF_038048845.1 Mixophyes fleayi | reverse complement strand
GCTAATAAAAGATATATGCACTTTTCTTGCCTACCCATACTATTTAATAACCACCAAAAATTAAGCAATATGTAAGCACTGCTTCCAGTTGAAATCAGTCTGTCTGTCTGTCTATCTATCTATCTATCTTTCTATCTTTCTATCTATCTATCTTTCTATCTTTCTATCTATCTATCCGTCTGTCTATCTTTAAAACTGAAAGACATCCATTAAACATACACAATGACAGCATATTTAGTGTGTAATTGATGCTAAAACACAATTCTCACTCTCCTAATATAGCTGATTTTTGACAATGAACTGCATTTTTCATGTGAAGCATTTGATGTCATAAAGATGTAAACCTCACAAAGCAATTCTGTCACTGGTCAGTTTGCTTGACAGACATCTGACTTTAAGGTACTAGCCAATGGAAACATGGTGACATGTAAATATGAAAGCACATTAGGACAAAATATGCAATAAGATAGAGGCAAAGGGAGATGGCTGCTGGGAATGTATTTCATTTATCCCAGAAAATCTTTAAATCTAAGTATTAATACTACGTTGATGTACTTTTGAAATTGGAGAGCTACTTTTTACTAAAAGTACATCTCCCTTATATAATTAAGTATAATGCAGACCTGCTCAAAAACTTAGTATAATTAAAGAAGTCTTATGCCATAAATGATGATGATGAGAGCTGCTTATGTGAATGTCTATAGTGGTTTTCTCTACCAGTGTCACTGTATTAGACAACTGTTATCAAACTTAGCAATAATGATGCATTAATCTGCCAATCAAGTGTGAAAGCTGGCTATGTGTATAGGCATAGTAAACACATATCATCATCATCCTCATTATCATTTATTTATATAGTGTCACTAATAGCGCAGCGCTGTACAGAGAACCCATTCACATCAGTCCCTACCCTATTGGAGCTTACAGTCTAAATTCCCTAATATAGACACACACACACACAGACAGAGAGGGAGAGACTAGGGTCAATTTTGATAGCAGCCAATTAACCTAACAGTATGTTTTTTGGAGTGTGGGAGGAAACCACAGCACCCGGAGGAAACCCACGCAAACACAGGGAGAACATACAAACTTCACACAGATAAGGCCATTGTTGATATAAGTACTGGCTCTGCTTACCATTGTCCAGTCTAGTACATAACTGTATTAATGCTGTGAAATATTATTACTTTGAATGCCTTAAATATGCAAGAGCGCATTTGGGTAAGTTTATGCTAATAAAAGATATATGCACTTTTCTTGCCTACCCATACTATTTAATAACCACCAAAAATTAAGCAATATGTAAGCACTGCTTCCAGTTGAAATCAGTCTGTCTGTCTGTCTGTCTATCTATCTATCTATCTATCTTTCTATCTATCTATCTTTCTATCTATCTATCTATCTATCCGTCTGTCTATCTTTAAAACTGAAAGACATCCATTAAACATACACAATGACAGCATATTTAGTGTGTAATTGATGCTAAAACACAATTCTCACTCTCCTAATATAGCTGATTTTTGACAATGAACTGCATTTTTCATGTGAAGCATTTGATGTCATAAAGATGTAAACCTCACAAAGCAATTCTGTCACTGGTCAGTTTGCTTGACAGACATCTGACTTTAAGGTACTAGCCAATGGAAACATGGTGACATGTAAATATGAAAGCACATTAGGACAAAATATGCAATAAGATAGAGGCAAAGGGAGATGGCTGCTGGGAATGTATTTCATTTATCCCAGAAAATCTTTAAATCTAAGTATTAATACTACGTTGATGTACTTTTGAAATTGGAGAGCTACTTTTTACTAAAAGTACATCTCCCTTATATAATTAAGTATAATGCAGACCTGCTCAAAAACTTAGTATAATTAAAGAAGTCTTATGCCATAAATGATGATGATGAGAGCTGCTTATGTGAATGTCTATAGTGGTTTTCTCTACCAGTGTCACTGTATTAGACAACTGTTATCAAACTTAGCAATAATGATGCATTAATCTGCCAATCAAGTGTGAAAGCTGGCTATGTGTATAGGCATAGTAAACACATATCATCATCATCCTCATTATCATTTATTTATATAGTGTCACTAATAGCGCAGCGCTGTACAGAGAACCCATTCACATCAGTCCCTACCCTATTGGAGCTTACAGTCTAAATTCCCTAATATAGACACACACTCACACACAGACAGAGAGGGAGAGACTAGGGTCAATTTTGATAGCAGCCAATTAACCTAACAGTATGTTTTTTGGAGTGTGGGAGGAAACCACAGCACCCGGAGGAAACCCACGCAAACACAGGGAGAACATACAAACTTCACACAGATAAGGCCATTGTTGATATAAGTACTGGCTCTGCTTACCATTGTCCAGTCTAGTACATAACTGTATTAATGCTGTGAAATATTATTACTTTGAATGCCTTAAATATGCAAGAGCGCATTTGGGTAAGTTTATGCTAATAAAAGATATATGCACTTTTCTTGCCTACCCATACTATTTAATAACCAGCAAAAATTAAGCAATATGTAAGCACTGCTTCCAGTTGAAATCAGTCTGTCTGTCTATCTATCTATCTATCTATCTATCTTTCTATCTTTCTATCTATCTATCTTTCTATCTTTCTATCTATCTATCCGTCTGTCTATCTTTAAAACTGAAAGACATCCATTAAACATACACAATGACAGCATATTTAGTGTGTAATTGATGCTAAAACACAATTCTCACTCTCCTAATATAGCTGATTTTTGACAATGAACTGCATTTTTCATGTGAAGCATTTGATGTCATAAAGATGTAAACCTCACAAAGCAATTCTGTCACTGGTCAGTTTGCTTGACAGACATCTGACTTTAAGGTACTAGCCAATGGAAACATGGTGACATGTAAATATGAAAGCACATTAGGACAAAATATGCAATAAGATAGAGGCAAAGGGAGATGGCTGCTGGGAATGTATTTCATTTATCCCAGAAAATCTTTAAATCTAAGTATTAATACTACGTTGATGTACTTTTGAAATTGGAGAGCTACTTTTTACTAAAAGTACATCTCCCTTATATAATTAAGTATAATGCAGACCTGCTCAAAAACTTAGTATAATTAAAGAAGTCTTATGCCATAAATGATGATGATGAGAGCTGCTTATGTGAATGTCTATAGTGGTTTTCTCTACCAGTGTCACTGTATTAGACAACTGTTATCAAACTTAGCAATAATGATGCATTAATCTGCCAATCAAGTGTGAAAGCTGGCTATGTGTATAGGCATAGTAAACACATATCATCATCATCCTCATTATCATTTATTTATATAGTGTCACTAATAGCGCAGCGCTGTACAGAGAACCCATTCACATCAGTCCCTACCCTATTGGAGCTTACAGTCTAAATTCCCTAATATAGACACACACTCACACACAGACAGAGAGGGAGAGACTAGGGTCAATTTTGATAGCAGCCAATTAACCTAACAGTATGTTTTTTGGAGTGTGGGAGGAAACCCACGCAAACACAGGGAGAACATACAAACTTCACACAGATAAGGCCATTGTTGATATAAGTACTGGCTCTGCTTACCATTGTCCAGTCTAGTACATAACTGTATTAATGCTGTGAAATATTATTACTTTGAATGCCTTAAATATGCAAGAGCGCATTTGGGTAAGTTTATGCTAATAAAAGATATATGCACTTTTCTTGCCTACCCATACTATTTAATAACCACCAAAAATTAAGCAATATGTAAGCACTGCTTCCAGTTGAAATCAGTCTGTCTGTCTGTCTGTCTATCTATCTATCTATCTTTCTATCTATCTATCTTTCTATCTATCTATCCGTCTGTCTATCTTTAAAACTGAAAGACATCCATTAAACATACACAATGACAGCATATTTAGTGTGTAATTGATGCTAAAACACAATTCTCACTCTCCTAATATAGCTGATTTTTGACAATGAACTGCATTTTTCATGTGAAGCATTTGATGTCATAAAGATGTAAACCTCACAAAGCAATTCTGTCACTGGTCAGTTTGCTTGACAGACATCTGACTTTAAGGTACTAGCCAATGGAAACATGGTGACATGTAAATATGAAAGCACATTAGGACAAAATATGCAATAAGATAGAGGCAAAGGGAGATGGCTGCTGGGAATGTATTTCATTTATCCCAGAAAATCTTTAAATCTAAGTATTAATACTACGTTGATGTACTTTTGAAATTGGAGAGCTACTTTTTACTAAAAGTACATCTCCCTTATATAATTAAGTATAATGCAGACCTGCTCAAAAACTTAGTATAATTAAAGAAGTCTTATGCCATAAATGATGATGATGAGAGCTGCTTATGTGAATGTCTATAGTGGTTTTCTCTACCAGTGTCACTGTATTAGACAACTGTTATCAAACTTAGCAATAATGATGCATTAATCTGCCAATCAAGTGTGAAAGCTGGCTATGTGTATAGGCATAGTAAACACATATCATCATCATCCTCATTATCATTTATTTATATAGTGTCACTAATAGCGCAGCGCTGTACAGAGAACCCATTCACATCAGTCCCTACCCTATTGGAGCTTACAGTCTAAATTCCCTAATATAGACACACACTCACACACAGACAGAGAGGGAGAGACTAGGGTCAATTTTGATAGCAGCCAATTAACCTAACAGTATGTTTTTTGGAGTGTGGGAGGAAACCACAGCACCCGGAGGAAACCCACGCAAACACAGGGAGAACATACAAACTTCACACAGATAAGGCCATTGTTGATATAAGTACTGGCTCTGCTTACCATTGTCCAGTCTAGTACATAACTGTATTAATGCTGTGAAATATTATTACTTTGAATGCCTTAAATATGCAAGAGCGCATTTGGGTAAGTTTATGCTAATAAAAGATATATGCACTTTTCTTGCCTACCCATACTATTTAATAACCACCAAAAATTAAGCAATATGTAAGCACTGCTTCCAGTTGAAATCA
>NW_027448168.1:90000-115000 GCF_038048845.1 Mixophyes fleayi | reverse complement strand
TCTTTAAAACTGAAAGACATCCATTAAACATACACAATGACAGCATATTTAGTGTGTAATTGATGCTAAAACACAATTCTCACTCTCCTAATATAGCTGATTTTTGACAATGAACTGCATTTTTCATGTGAAGCATTTGATGTCATAAAGATGTAAACCTCACAAAGCAATTCTGTCACTGGTCAGTTTGCTTGACAGACATCTGACTTTAAGGTACTAGCCAATGGAAACATGGTGACATGTAAATATGAAAGCACATTAGGACAAAATATGCAATAAGATAGAGGCAAAGGGAGATGGCTGCTGGGAATGTATTTCATTTATCCCAGAAAATCTTTAAATCTAAGTATTAATACTACGTTGATGTACTTTTGAAATTGGAGAGCTACTTTTTACTAAAAGTACATCTCCCTTATATAATTAAGTATAATGCAGACCTGCTCAAAAACTTAGTATAATTAAAGAAGTCTTATGCCATAAATGATGATGATGAGAGCTGCTTATGTGAATGTCTATAGTGGTTTTCTCTACCAGTGTCACTGTATTAGACAACTGTTATCAAACTTAGCAATAATGATGCATTAATCTGCCAATCAAGTGTGAAAGCTGGCTATGTGTATAGGCATAGTAAACACATATCATCATCATCCTCATTATCATTTATTTATATAGTGTCACTAATAGCGCAGCGCTGTACAGAGAACCCATTCACATCAGTCCCTACCCTATTGGAGCTTACAGTCTAAATTCCCTAATATAGACACACACTCACACACAGACAGAGAGGGAGAGACTAGGGTCAATTTTGATAGCAGCCAATTAACCTAACAGTATGTTTTTTGGAGTGTGGGAGGAAACCCACGCAAACACAGGGAGAACATACAAACTTCACACAGATAAGGCCATTGTTGATATAAGTACTGGCTCTGCTTACCATTGTCCAGTCTAGTACATAACTGTATTAATGCTGTGAAATATTATTACTTTGAATGCCTTAAATATGCAAGAGCGCATTTGGGTAAGTTTATGCTAATAAAAGATATATGCACTTTTCTTGCCTACCCATACTATTTAATAACCACCAAAAATTAAGCAATATGTAAGCACTGCTTCCAGTTGAAATCAGTCTGTCTGTCTGTCTATCTATCTATCTATCTTTCTATCTATCTATCTTTCTATCTATCTATCCGTCTGTCTATCTTTAAAACTGAAAGACATCCATTAAACATACACAATGACAGCATATTTAGTGTGTAATTGATGCTAAAACACAATTCTCACTCTCCTAATATAGCTGATTTTTGACAATGAACTGCATTTTTCATGTGAAGCATTTGATGTCATAAAGATGTAAACCTCACAAAGCAATTCTGTCACTGGTCAGTTTGCTTGACAGACATCTGACTTTAAGGTACTAGCCAATGGAAACATGGTGACATGTAAATATGAAAGCACATTAGGACAAAATATGCAATAAGATAGAGGCAAAGGGAGATGGCTGCTGGGAATGTATTTCATTTATCCCAGAAAATCTTTAAATCTAAGTATTAATACTACGTTGATGTACTTTTGAAATTGGAGAGCTACTTTTTACTAAAAGTACATCTCCCTTATATAATTAAGTATAATGCAGACCTGCTCAAAAACTTAGTATAATTAAAGAAGTCTTATGCCATAAATGATGATGATGAGAGCTGCTTATGTGAATGTCTATAGTGGTTTTCTCTACCAGTGTCACTGTATTAGACAACTGTTATCAAACTTAGCAATAATGATGCATTAATCTGCCAATCAAGTGTGAAAGCTGGCTATGTGTATAGGCATAGTAAACACATATCATCATCATCCTCATTATCATTTATTTATATAGTGTCACTAATAGCGCAGCGCTGTACAGAGAACCCATTCACATCAGTCCCTACCCTATTGGAGCTTACAGTCTAAATTCCCTAATATAGACACACACTCACACACAGACAGAGAGGGAGAGACTAGGGTCAATTTTGATAGCAGCCAATTAACCTAACAGTATGTTTTTTGGAGTGTGGGAGGAAACCCACGCAAACACAGGGAGAACATACAAACTTCACACAGATAAGGCCATTGTTGATATAAGTACTGGCTCTGCTTACCATTGTCCAGTCTAGTACATAACTGTATTAATGCTGTGAAATATTATTACTTTGAATGCCTTAAATATGCAAGAGCGCATTTGGGTAAGTTTATGCTAATAAAAGATATATGCACTTTTCTTGCCTACCCATACTATTTAATAACCACCAAAAATTAAGCAATATGTAAGCACTGCTTCCAGTTGAAATCAGTCTGTCTATCTATCTATCTATCTTTCTATCTATCTATCTTTCTATCTTTCTATCTATCTATCTATCTATCGGTCTGTCTATCTTTAAAACTGAAAGACATCCATTAAACATACACAATGACAGCATATTTAGTGTGTAATTGATGCTAAAACACAATTCTCACTCTCCTAATATAGCTGATTTTTGACAATGAACTGCATTTTTCATGTGAAGCATTTGATGTCATAAAGATGTAAACCTCACAAAGCAATTCTGTCACTGGTCAGTTTGCTTGACAGACATCTGACTTTAAGGTACTAGCCAATGGAAACATGGTGACATGTAAATATGAAAGCACATTAGGACAAAATATGCAATAAGATAGAGGCAAAGGGAGATGGCTGCTGGGAATGTATTTCATTTATCCCAGAAAATCTTTAAATCTAAGTATTAATACTACGTTGATGTACTTTTGAAATTGGAGAGCTACTTTTTACTAAAAGTACATCTCCCTTATATAATTAAGTATAATGCAGACCTGCTCAAAAACTTAGTATAATTAAAGAAGTCTTATGCAATAAATGATGATGATGAGAGCTGCTTATGTGAATGTCTATAGTGGTTTTCTCTACCAGTGTCATTGTATTAGACAACTGTTATCAAACTTAGCAATAATGATGCATTAATCTGCCAATCAAGTGTGAAAGCTGGCTATGTGTATAGGCATAGTAAACACATATCATCATCATCCTCATTATCATTTATTTATATAGTGTCACTAATAGCGCAGCGCTGTACAGAGAACCCATTCACATCAGTCCCTACCCTATTGGAGCTTACAGTCTAAATTCCCTAATATAGACACACACTCACACACAGACAGAGAGGGAGAGACTAGGGTCAATTTTGATAGCAGCCAATTAACCTAACAGTATGTTTTTTGGAGTGTGGGAGGAAACCACAGCACCCGGAGGAAACCCACGCAAACACAGGGAGAACATACAAACTTCACACAGATAAGGCCATTGTTGATATAAGTACTGGCTCTGCTTACCATTGTCCAGTCTAGTACATAACTGTATTAATGCTGTGAAATATTATTACTTTGAATGCCTTAAATATGCAAGAGCGCATTTGGGTAAGTTTATGCTAATAAAAGATATATGCACTTTTCTTGCCTACCCATACTATTTAATAACCACCAAAAATTAAGCAATATGTAAGCACTGCTTCCAGTTGAAATCAGTCTGTCTGTCTGTCTATCTATCTATCTATCTATCTTTCTATCTATCTATCCGTCTGTCTATCTTTAAAACTGAAAGACATCCATTAAACATACACAATGACAGCATATTTAGTGTGTAATTGATGCTAAAACACAATTCTCACTCTCCTAATATAGCTGATTTTTGACAATGAACTGCATTTTTCATGTGAAGCATTTGATGTCATAAAGATGTAAACCTCACAAAGCAATTCTGTCACTGGTCAGTTTGCTTGACAGACATCTGACTTTAAGGTACTAGCCAATGGAAACATGGTGACATGTAAATATGAAAGCACATTAGGACAAAATATGCAATAAGATAGAGGCAAAGGGAGATGGCTGCTGGGAATGTATTTCATTTATCCCAGAAAATCTTTAAATCTAAGTATTAATACTACGTTGATGTACTTTTGAAATTGGAGAGCTACTTTTTACTAAAAGTACATCTCCCTTATATAATTAAGTATAATGCAGACCTGCTCAAAAACTTAGTATAATTAAAGAAGTCTTATGCCATAAATGATGATGATGAGAGCTGCTTATGTGAATGTCTATAGTGGTTTTCTCTACCAGTGTCACTGTATTAGACAACTGTTATCAAACTTAGCAATAATGATGCATTAATCTGCCAATCAAGTGTGAAAGCTGGCTATGTGTATAGGCATAGTAAACACATATCATCATCATCCTCATTATCATTTATTTATATAGTGTCACTAATAGCGCAGCGCTGTACAGAGAACCCATTCACATCAGTCCCTACCCTATTGGAGCTTACAGTCTAAATTCCCTAATATAGACACACACTCACACACAGACAGAGAGGGAGAGACTAGGGTCAATTTTGATAGCAGCCAATTAACCTAACAGTATGTTTTTTGGAGTGTGGGAGGAAACCCACGCAAACACAGGGAGAACATACAAACTTCACACAGATAAGGCCATTGTTGATATAAGTACTGGCTCTGCTTACCATTGTCCAGTCTAGTACATAACTGTATTAATGCTGTGAAATATTATTACTTTGAATGCCTTAAATATGCAAGAGCGCATTTGGGTAAGTTTATGCTAATAAAAGATATATGCACTTTTCTTGCCTACCCATACTATTTAATAACCACCAAAAATTAAGCAATATGTAAGCACTGCTTCCAGTTGAAATCAGTCTGTCTGTCTGTCTATCTATCTATCTATCTTTCTATCTATCTATCTTTCTATCTTTCTATCTATCTATCCGTCTGTCTATCTTTAAAACTGAAAGACATCCATTAAACATACACAATGACAGCATATTTAGTGTGTAATTGATGCTAAAACACAATTCTCACTCTCCTAATATAGCTGATTTTTGACAATGAACTGCATTTTTCATGTGAAGCATTTGATGTCATAAAGATGTAAACCTCACAAAGCAATTCTGTCACTGGTCAGTTTGCTTGACAGACATCTGACTTTAAGGTACTAGCCAATGGAAACATGGTGACATGTAAATATGAAAGCACATTAGGACAAAATATGCAATAAGATAGAGGCAAAGGGAGATGGCTGCTGGGAATGTATTTCATTTATCCCAGAAAATCTTTAAATCTAAGTATTAATACTACGTTGATGTACTTTTGAAATTGGAGAGCTACTTTTTACTAAAAGTACATCTCCCTTATATAATTAAGTATAATGCAGACCTGCTCAAAAACTTAGTATAATTAAAGAAGTCTTATGCCATAAATGATGATGATGAGAGCTGCTTATATGAATGTCTATAGTGGTTTTCTCTACCAGTGTCACTGTATTAGACAACTGTTATCAAACTTAGCAATAATGATGCATTAATCTGCCAATCAAGTGTGAAAGCTGGCTATGTGTATAGGCATAGTAAACACATATCATCATCATCCTCATTATCATTTATTTATATAGTGTCACTAATAGCGCAGCGCTGTACAGAGAACCCATTCACATCAGTCCCTACCCTATTGGAGCTTACAGTCTAAATTCCCTAATATAGACACACACTCACACACAGACAGAGAGGGAGAGACTAGGGTCAATTTTGATAGCAGCCAATTAACCTAACAGTATGTTTTTTGGAGTGTGGGAGGAAACCCACGCAAACACAGGGAGAACATACAAACTTCACACAGATAAGGCCATTGTTGATATAAGTACTGGCTCTGCTTACCATTGTCCAGTCTAGTACATAACTGTATTAATGCTGTGAAATATTATTACTTTGAATGCCTTAAATATGCAAGAGCGCATTTGGGTAAGTTTATGCTAATAAAAGATATATGCACTTTTCTTGCCTACCCATACTATTTAATAACCACCAAAAATTAAGCAATATGTAAGCACTGCTTCCAGTTGAAATCAGTCTGTCTATCTATCTATCTATCTTTCTATCTATCTATCTTTCTATCTTTCTATCTATCTATCTATCTATCGGTCTGTCTATCTTTAAAACTGAAAGACATCCATTAAACATACACAATGACAGCATATTTAGTGTGTAATTGATGCTAAAACACAATTCTCACTCTCCTAATATAGCTGATTTTTGACAATGAACTGCATTTTTCATGTGAAGCATTTGATGTCATAAAGATGTAAACCTCACAAAGCAATTCTGTCACTGGTCAGTTTGCTTGACAGACATCTGACTTTAAGGTACTAGCCAATGGAAACATGGTGACATGTAAATATGAAAGCACATTAGGACAAAATATGCAATAAGATAGAGGCAAAGGGAGATGGCTGCTGGGAATGTATTTCATTTATC
Source organism: Mixophyes fleayi (assembly GCF_038048845.1). Taxonomy (NCBI): domain Eukaryota; kingdom Metazoa; phylum Chordata; class Amphibia; order Anura; family Limnodynastidae; genus Mixophyes; species Mixophyes fleayi. The sequence continues at coordinate 108,654 of NW_027448168.1, read as the reverse complement.
CCAGAAAATCTTTAAATCTAAGTATTAATACTACGTTGATGTACTTTTGAAATTGGAGAGCTACTTTTTACTAAAAGTACATCTCCCTTATATAATTAAGTATAATGCAGACCTGCTCAAAAACTTAGTATAATTAAAGAAGTCTTATGCAATAAATGATGATGATGAGAGCTGCTTATGTGAATGTCTATAGTGGTTTTCTCTACCAGTGTCATTGTATTAGACAACTGTTATCAAACTTAGCAATAATGATGCATTAATCTGCCAATCAAGTGTGAAAGCTGGCTATGTGTATAGGCATAGTAAACACATATCATCATCATCCTCATTATCATTTATTTATATAGTGTCACTAATAGCGCAGCGCTGTACAGAGAACCCATTCACATCAGTCCCTACCCTATTGGAGCTTACAGTCTAAATTCCCTAATATAGACACACACTCACACACAGACAGAGAGGGAGAGACTAGGGTCAATTTTGATAGCAGCCAATTAACCTAACAGTATGTTTTTTGGAGTGTGGGAGGAAACCACAGCACCCGGAGGAAACCCACGCAAACACAGGGAGAACATACAAACTTCACACAGATAAGGCCATTGTTGATATAAGTACTGGCTCTGCTTACCATTGTCCAGTCTAGTACATAACTGTATTAATGCTGTGAAATATTATTACTTTGAATGCCTTAAATATGCAAGAGCGCATTTGGGTAAGTTTATGCTAATAAAAGATATATGCACTTTTCTTGCCTACCCATACTATTTAATAACCACCAAAAATTAAGCAATATGTAAGCACTGCTTCCAGTTGAAATCAGTCTGTCTGTCTGTCTATCTATCTATCTATCTATCTTTCTATCTATCTATCCGTCTGTCTATCTTTAAAACTGAAAGACATCCATTAAACATACACAATGACAGCATATTTAGTGTGTAATTGATGCTAAAACACAATTCTCACTCTCCTAATATAGCTGATTTTTGACAATGAACTGCATTTTTCATGTGAAGCATTTGATGTCATAAAGATGTAAACCTCACAAAGCAATTCTGTCACTGGTCAGTTTGCTTGACAGACATCTGACTTTAAGGTACTAGCCAATGGAAACATGGTGACATGTAAATATGAAAGCACATTAGGACAAAATATGCAATAAGATAGAGGCAAAGGGAGATGGCTGCTGGGAATGTATTTCATTTATCCCAGAAAATCTTTAAATCTAAGTATTAATACTACGTTGATGTACTTTTGAAATTGGAGAGCTACTTTTTACTAAAAGTACATCTCCCTTATATAATTAAGTATAATGCAGACCTGCTCAAAAACTTAGTATAATTAAAGAAGTCTTATGCCATAAATGATGATGATGAGAGCTGCTTATGTGAATGTCTATAGTGGTTTTCTCTACCAGTGTCACTGTATTAGACAACTGTTATCAAACTTAGCAATAATGATGCATTAATCTGCCAATCAAGTGTGAAAGCTGGCTATGTGTATAGGCATAGTAAACACATATCATCATCATCCTCATTATCATTTATTTATATAGTGTCACTAATAGCGCAGCGCTGTACAGAGAACCCATTCACATCAGTCCCTACCCTATTGGAGCTTACAGTCTAAATTCCCTAATATAGACACACACTCACACACAGACAGAGAGGGAGAGACTAGGGTCAATTTTGATAGCAGCCAATTAACCTAACAGTATGTTTTTTGGAGTGTGGGAGGAAACCCACGCAAACACAGGGAGAACATACAAACTTCACACAGATAAGGCCATTGTTGATATAAGTACTGGCTCTGCTTACCATTGTCCAGTCTAGTACATAACTGTATTAATGCTGTGAAATATTATTACTTTGAATGCCTTAAATATGCAAGAGCGCATTTGGGTAAGTTTATGCTAATAAAAGATATATGCACTTTTCTTGCCTACCCATACTATTTAATAACCACCAAAAATTAAGCAATATGTAAGCACTGCTTCCAGTTGAAATCAGTCTGTCTGTCTGTCTATCTATCTATCTATCTTTCTATCTATCTATCTTTCTATCTTTCTATCTATCTATCCGTCTGTCTATCTTTAAAACTGAAAGACATCCATTAAACATACACAATGACAGCATATTTAGTGTGTAATTGATGCTAAAACACAATTCTCACTCTCCTAATATAGCTGATTTTTGACAATGAACTGCATTTTTCATGTGAAGCATTTGATGTCATAAAGATGTAAACCTCACAAAGCAATTCTGTCACTGGTCAGTTTGCTTGACAGACATCTGACTTTAAGGTACTAGCCAATGGAAACATGGTGACATGTAAATATGAAAGCACATTAGGACAAAATATGCAATAAGATAGAGGCAAAGGGAGATGGCTGCTGGGAATGTATTTCATTTATCCCAGAAAATCTTTAAATCTAAGTATTAATACTACGTTGATGTACTTTTGAAATTGGAGAGCTACTTTTTACTAAAAGTACATCTCCCTTATATAATTAAGTATAATGCAGACCTGCTCAAAAACTTAGTATAATTAAAGAAGTCTTATGCCATAAATGATGATGATGAGAGCTGCTTATATGAATGTCTATAGTGGTTTTCTCTACCAGTGTCACTGTATTAGACAACTGTTATCAAACTTAGCAATAATGATGCATTAATCTGCCAATCAAGTGTGAAAGCTGGCTATGTGTATAGGCATAGTAAACACATATCATCATCATCCTCATTATCATTTATTTATATAGTGTCACTAATAGCGCAGCGCTGTACAGAGAACCCATTCACATCAGTCCCTACCCTATTGGAGCTTACAGTCTAAATTCCCTAATATAGACACACACTCACACACAGACAGAGAGGGAGAGACTAGGGTCAATTTTGATAGCAGCCAATTAACCTAACAGTATGTTTTTTGGAGTGTGGGAGGAAACCCACGCAAACACAGGGAGAACATACAAACTTCACACAGATAAGGCCATTGTTGATATAAGTACTGGCTCTGCTTACCATTGTCCAGTCTAGTACATAACTGTATTAATGCTGTGAAATATTATTACTTTGAATGCCTTAAATATGCAAGAGCGCATTTGGGTAAGTTTATGCTAATAAAAGATATATGCACTTTTCTTGCCTACCCATACTATTTAATAACCACCAAAAATTAAGCAATATGTAAGCACTGCTTCCAGTTGAAATCAGTCTGTCTATCTATCTATCTATCTTTCTATCTATCTATCTTTCTATCTTTCTATCTATCTATCTATCTATCGGTCTGTCTATCTTTAAAACTGAAAGACATCCATTAAACATACACAATGACAGCATATTTAGTGTGTAATTGATGCTAAAACACAATTCTCACTCTCCTAATATAGCTGATTTTTGACAATGAACTGCATTTTTCATGTGAAGCATTTGATGTCATAAAGATGTAAACCTCACAAAGCAATTCTGTCACTGGTCAGTTTGCTTGACAGACATCTGACTTTAAGGTACTAGCCAATGGAAACATGGTGACATGTAAATATGAAAGCACATTAGGACAAAATATGCAATAAGATAGAGGCAAAGGGAGATGGCTGCTGGGAATGTATTTCATTTATCCCAGAAAATCTTTAAATCTAAGTATTAATACTACGTTGATGTACTTTTGAAATTGGAGAGCTACTTTTTACTAAAAGTACATCTCCCTTATATAATTAAGTATAATGCAGACCTGCTCAAAAACTTAGTATAATTAAAGAAGTCTTATGCAATAAATGATGATGATGAGAGCTGCTTATGTGAATGTCTATAGTGGTTTTCTCTACCAGTGTCATTGTATTAGACAACTGTTATCAAACTTAGCAATAATGATGCATTAATCTGCCAATCAAGTGTGAAAGCTGGCTATGTGTATAGGCATAGTAAACACATATCATCATCATCCTCATTATCATTTATTTATATAGTGTCACTAATAGCGCAGCGCTGTACAGAGAACCCATTCACATCAGTCCCTACCCTATTGGAGCTTACAGTCTAAATTCCCTAATATAGACACACACTCACACACAGACAGAGAGGGAGAGACTAGGGTCAATTTTGATAGCAGCCAATTAACCTAACAGTATGTTTTTTGGAGTGTGGGAGGAAACCACAGCACCCGGAGGAAACCCACGCAAACACAGGGAGAACATACAAACTTCACACAGATAAGGCCATTGTTGATATAAGTACTGGCTCTGCTTACCATTGTCCAGTCTAGTACATAACTGTATTAATGCTGTGAAATATTATTACTTTGAATGCCTTAAATATGCAAGAGCGCATTTGGGTAAGTTTATGCTAATAAAAGATATATGCACTTTTCTTGCCTACCCATACTATTTAATAACCACCAAAAATTAAGCAATATGTAAGCACTGCTTCCAGTTGAAATCAGTCTGTCTGTCTGTCTATCTATCTATCTATCTATCTTTCTATCTATCTATCCGTCTGTCTATCTTTAAAACTGAAAGACATCCATTAAACATACACAATGACAGCATATTTAGTGTGTAATTGATGCTAAAACACAATTCTCACTCTCCTAATATAGCTGATTTTTGACAATGAACTGCATTTTTCATGTGAAGCATTTGATGTCATAAAGATGTAAACCTCACAAAGCAATTCTGTCACTGGTCAGTTTGCTTGACAGACATCTGACTTTAAGGTACTAGCCAATGGAAACATGGTGACATGTAAATATGAAAGCACATTAGGACAAAATATGCAATAAGATAGAGGCAAAGGGAGATGGCTGCTGGGAATGTATTTCATTTATCCCAGAAAATCTTTAAATCTAAGTATTAATACTACGTTGATGTACTTTTGAAATTGGAGAGCTACTTTTTACTAAAAGTACATCTCCCTTATATAATTAAGTATAATGCAGACCTGCTCAAAAACTTAGTATAATTAAAGAAGTCTTATGCCATAAATGATGATGATGAGAGCTGCTTATGTGAATGTCTATAGTGGTTTTCTCTACCAGTGTCACTGTATTAGACAACTGTTATCAAACTTAGCAATAATGATGCATTAATCTGCCAATCAAGTGTGAAAGCTGGCTATGTGTATAGGCATAGTAAACACATATCATCATCATCCTCATTATCATTTATTTATATAGTGTCACTAATAGCGCAGCGCTGTACAGAGAACCCATTCACATCAGTCCCTACCCTATTGGAGCTTACAGTCTAAATTCCCTAATATAGACACACACTCACACACAGACAGAGAGGGAGAGACTAGGGTCAATTTTGATAGCAGCCAATTAACCTAACAGTATGTTTTTTGGAGTGTGGGAGGAAACCCACGCAAACACAGGGAGAACATACAAACTTCACACAGATAAGGCCATTGTTGATATAAGTACTGGCTCTGCTTACCATTGTCCAGTCTAGTACATAACTGTATTAATGCTGTGAAATATTATTACTTTGAATGCCTTAAATATGCAAGAGCGCATTTGGGTAAGTTTATGCTAATAAAAGATATATGCACTTTTCTTGCCTACCCATACTATTTAATAACCACCAAAAATTAAGCAATATGTAAGCACTGCTTCCAGTTGAAATCAGTCTGTCTGTCTGTCTATCTATCTATCTATCTTTCTATCTATCTATCTTTCTATCTTTCTATCTATCTATCCGTCTGTCTATCTTTAAAACTGAAAGACATCCATTAAACATACACAATGACAGCATATTTAGTGTGTAATTGATGCTAAAACACAATTCTCACTCTCCTAATATAGCTGATTTTTGACAATGAACTGCATTTTTCATGTGAAGCATTTGATGTCATAAAGATGTAAACCTCACAAAGCAATTCTGTCACTGGTCAGTTTGCTTGACAGACATCTGACTTTAAGGTACTAGCCAATGGAAACATGGTGACATGTAAATATGAAAGCACATTAGGACAAAATATGCAATAAGATAGAGGCAAAGGGAGATGGCTGCTGGGAATGTATTTCATTTATCCCAGAAAATCTTTAAATCTAAGTATTAATACTACGTTGATGTACTTTTGAAATTGGAGAGCTACTTTTTACTAAAAGTACATCTCCCTTATATAATTAAGTATAATGCAGACCTGCTCAAAAACTTAGTATAATTAAAGAAGTCTTATGCCATAAATGATGATGAGAGCTGCTTATATGAATGTCTATAGTGGTTTTCTCTACCAGTGTCACTGTATTAGACAACTGTTATCAAACTTAGCAATAATGATGCATTAATCTGCCAATCAAGTGTGAAAGCTGGCTATGTGTATAGGCATAGTAAACACATATCATCATCATCCTCATTATCATTTATTTATATAGTGTCACTAATAGCGCAGCGCTGTACAGAGAACCCATTCACATCAGTCCCTACCCTATTGGAGCTTACAGTCTAAATTCCCTAATATAGACACACACTCACACACAGACAGAGAGGGAGAGACTAGGGTCAATTTTGATAGCAGCCAATTAACCTAACAGTATGTTTTTTGGAGTGTGGGAGGAAACCCACGCAAACACAGGGAGAACATACAAACTTCACACAGATAAGGCCATTGTTGATATAAGTACTGGCTCTGCTTACCATTGTCCAGTCTAGTACATAACTGTATTAATGCTGTGAAATATTATTACTTTGAATGCCTTAAATATGCAAGAGCGCATTTGGGTAAGTTTATGCTAATAAAAGATATATGCACTTTTCTTGCCTACCCATACTATTTAATAACCACCAAAAATTAAGCAATATGTAAGCACTGCTTCCAGTTGAAATCAGTCTGTCTATCTATCTATCTATCTATCTTTCTATCTATCTATCTTTCTATCTTTCTATCTATCTATCTATCGGTCTGTCTATCTTTAAAACTGAAAGACATCCATTAAACATACACAATGACAGCATATTTAGTGTGTAATTGATGCTAAAACACAATTCTCACTCTCCTAATATAGCTGATTTTTGACAATGAACTGCATTTTTCATGTGAAGCATTTGATGTCATAAAGATGTAAACCTCACAAAGCAATTCTGTCACTGGTCAGTTTGCTTGACAGACATCTGACTTTAAGGTACTAGCCAATGGAAACATGGTGACATGTAAATATGAAAGCACATTAGGACAAAATATGCAATAAGATAGAGGCAAAGGGAGATGGCTGCTGGGAATGTATTTCATTTATCCCAGAAAATCTTTAAATCTAAGTATTAATACTACGTTGATGTACTTTTGAAATTGGAGAGCTACTTTTTACTAAAAGTACATCTCCCTTATATAATTAAGTATAATGCAGACCTGCTCAAAAACTTAGTATAATTAAAGAAGTCTTATGCAATAAATGATGATGATGAGAGCTGCTTATGTGAATGTCTATAGTGGTTTTCTCTACCAGTGTCATTGTATTAGACAACTGTTATCAAACTTAGCAATAATGATGCATTAATCTGCCAATCAAGTGTGAAAGCTGGCTATGTGTATAGGCATAGTAAACACATATCATCATCATCCTCATTATCATTTATTTATATAGTGTCACTAATAGCGCAGCGCTGTACAGAGAACCCATTCACATCAGTCCCTACCCTATTGGAGCTTACAGTCTAAATTCCCTAATATAGACACACACTCACACACAGACAGAGAGGGAGAGACTAGGGTCAATTTTGATAGCAGCCAATTAACCTAACAGTATGTTTTTTGGAGTGTGGGAGGAAACCACAGCACCCGGAGGAAACCCACGCAAACACAGGGAGAACATACAAACTTCACACAGATAAGGCCATTGTTGATATAAGTACTGGCTCTGCTTACCATTGTCCAGTCTAGTACATAACTGTATTAATGCTGTGAAATATTATTACTTTGAATGCCTTAAATATGCAAGAGCGCATTTGGGTAAGTTTATGCTAATAAAAGATATATGCACTTTTCTTGCCTACCCATACTATTTAATAACCACCAAAAATTAAGCAATATGTAAGCACTGCTTCCAGTTGAAATCAGTCTGTCTGTCTGTCTATCTATCTATCTATCTATCTATCTTTCTATCTTTCTATCTATCTATCCGTCTGTCTATCTTTAAAACTGAAAGACATCCATTAAACATACACAATGACAGCATATTTAGTGTGTAATTGATGCTAAAACACAATTCTCACTCTCCTAATATAGCTGATTTTTGACAATGAACTGCATTTTTCATGTGAAGCATTTGATGTCATAAAGATGTAAACCTCACAAAGCAATTCTGTCACTGGTCAGTTTGCTTGACAGACATCTGACTTTAAGGTACTAGCCAATGGAAACATGGTGACATGTAAATATGAAAGCACATTAGGACAAAATATGCAATAAGATAGAGGCAAAGGGAGATGGCTGCTGGGAATGTATTTCATTTATCCCAGAAAATCTTTAAATCTAAGTATTAATACTACGTTGATGTACTTTTGAAATTGGAGAGCTACTTTTTACTAAAAGTACATCTCCCTTATATAATTAAGTATAATGCAGACCTGCTCAAAAACTTAGTATAATTAAAGAAGTCTTATGCCATAAATGATGATGATGAGAGCTGCTTATGTGAATGTCTATAGTGGTTTTCTCTACCAGTGTCACTGTATTAGACAACTGTTATCAAACTTAGCAATAATGATGCATTAATCTGCCAATCAAGTGTGAAAGCTGGCTATGTGTATAGGCATAGTAAACACATATCATCATCATCCTCATTATCATTTATTTATATAGTGTCACTAATAGCGCAGCGCTGTACAGAGAACCCATTCACATCAGTCCCTACCCTATTGGAGCTTACAGTCTAAATTCCCTAATATAGACACACACTCACACACAGACAGAGAGGGAGAGACTAGGGTCAATTTTGATAGCAGCCAATTAACCTAACAGTATGTTTTTTGGAGTGTGGGAGGAAACCCACGCAAACACAGGGAGAACATACAAACTTCACACAGATAAGGCCATTGTTGATATAAGTACTGGCTCTGCTTACCATTGTCCAGTCTAGTACATAACTGTATTAATGCTGTGAAATATTATTACTTTGAATGCCTTAAATATGCAAGAGCGCATTTGGGTAAGTTTATGCTAATAAAAGATATATGCACTTTTCTTGCCTACCCATACTATTTAATAACCACCAAAAATTAAGCAATATGTAAGCACTGCTTCCAGTTGAAATCAGTCTGTCTGTCTGTCTATCTATCTATCTATCTTTCTATCTATCTATCTTTCTATCTTTCTATCTATCTATCCGTCTGTCTATCTTTAAAACTGAAAGACATCCATTAAACATACACAATGACAGCATATTTAGTGTGTAATTGATGCTAAAACACAATTCTCACTCTCCTAATATAGCTGATTTTTGACAATGAACTGCATTTTTCATGTGAAGCATTTGATGTCATAAAGATGTAAACCTCACAAAGCAATTCTGTCACTGGTCAGTTTGCTTGACAGACATCTGACTTTAAGGTACTAGCCAATGGAAACATGGTGACATGTAAATATGAAAGCACATTAGGACAAAATATGCAATAAGATAGAGGCAAAGGGAGATGGCTGCTGGGAATGTATTTCATTTATCCCAGAAAATCTTTAAATCTAAGTATTAATACTACGTTGATGTACTTTTGAAATTGGAGAGCTACTTTTTACTAAAAGTACATCTCCCTTATATAATTAAGTATAATGCAGACCTGCTCAAAAACTTAGTATAATTAAAGAAGTCTTATGCCATAAATGATGATGATGAGAGCTGCTTATATGAATGTCTATAGTGGTTTTCTCTACCAGTGTCACTGTATTAGACAACTGTTATCAAACTTAGCAATAATGATGCATTAATCTGCCAATCAAGTGTGAAAGCTGGCTATGTGTATAGGCATAGTAAACACATATCATCATCATCCTCATTATCATTTATTTATATAGTGTCACTAATAGCGCAGCGCTGTACAGAGAACCCATTCACATCAGTCCCTACCCTATTGGAGCTTACAGTCTAAATTCCCTAATATAGACACACACTCACACACAGACAGAGAGGGAGAGACTAGGGTCAATTTTGATAGCAGCCAATTAACCTAACAGTATGTTTTTTGGAGTGTGGGAGGAAACCCACGCAAACACAGGGAGAACATACAAACTTCACACAGATAAGGCCATTGTTGATATAAGTACTGGCTCTGCTTACCATTGTCCAGTCTAGTACATAACTGTATTAATGCTGTGAAATATTATTACTTTGAATGCCTTAAATATGCAAGAGCGCATTTGGGTAAGTTTATGCTAATAAAAGATATATGCACTTTTCTTGCCTACCCATACTATTTAATAACCACCAAAAATTAAGCAATATGTAAGCACTGCTTCCAGTTGAAATCAGTCTGTCTATCTATCTATCTATCTATCTTTCTATCTATCTATCTTTCTATCTTTCTATCTATCTATCTATCGGTCTGTCTATCTTTAAAACTGAAAGACATCCATTAAACATACACAATGACAGCATATTTAGTGTGTAATTGATGCTAAAACACAATTCTCACTCTCCTAATATAGCTGATTTTTGACAATGAACTGCATTTTTCATGTGAAGCATTTGATGTCATAAAGATGTAAACCTCACAAAGCAATTCTGTCACTGGTCAGTTTGCTTGACAGACATCTGACTTTAAGGTACTAGCCAATGGAAACATGGTGACATGTAAATATGAAAGCACATTAGGACAAAATATGCAATAAGATAGAGGCAAAGGGAGATGGCTGCTGGGAATGTATTTCATTTATCCCAGAAAATCTTTAAATCTAAGTATTAATACTACGTTGATGTACTTTTGAAATTGGAGAGCTACTTTTTACTAAAAGTACATCTCCCTTATATAATTAAGTATAATGCAGACCTGCTCAAAAACTTAGTATAATTAAAGAAGTCTTATGCAATAAATGATGATGATGAGAGCTGCTTATGTGAATGTCTATAGTGGTTTTCTCTACCAGTGTCATTGTATTAGACAACTGTTATCAAACTTAGCAATAATGATGCATTAATCTGCCAATCAAGTGTGAAAGCTGGCTATGTGTATAGGCATAGTAAACACATATCATCATCATCCTCATTATCATTTATTTATATAGTGTCACTAATAGCGCAGCGCTGTACAGAGAACCCATTCACATCAGTCCCTACCCTATTGGAGCTTACAGTCTAAATTCCCTAATATAGACACACACTCACACACAGACAGAGAGGGAGAGACTAGGGTCAATTTTGATAGCAGCCAATTAACCTAACAGTATGTTTTTTGGAGTGTGGGAGGAAACCACAGCACCCGGAGGAAACCCACGCAAACACAGGGAGAACATACAAACTTCACACAGATAAGGCCATTGTTGATATAAGTACTGGCTCTGCTTACCATTGTCCAGTCTAGTACATAACTGTATTAATGCTGTGAAATATTATTACTTTGAATGCCTTAAATATGCAAGAGCGCATTTGGGTAAGTTTATGCTAATAAAAGATATATGCACTTTTCTTGCCTACCCATACTATTTAATAACCACCAAAAATTAAGCAATATGTAAGCACTGCTTCCAGTTGAAATCAGTCTGTCTGTCTGTCTATCTATCTATCTATCTATCTTTCTATCTTTCTATCTATCTATCCGTCTGTCTATCTTTAAAACTGAAAGACATCCATTAAACATACACAATGACAGCATATTTAGTGTGTAATTGATGCTAAAACACAATTCTCACTCTCCTAATATAGCTGATTTTTGACAATGAACTGCATTTTTCATGTGAAGCATTTGATGTCATAAAGATGTAAACCTCACAAAGCAATTCTGTCACTGGTCAGTTTGCTTGACAGACATCTGACTTTAAGGTACTAGCCAATGGAAACATGGTGACATGTAAATATGAAAGCACATTAGGACAAAATATGCAATAAGATAGAGGCAAAGGGAGATGGCTGCTGGGAATGTATTTCATTTATCCCAGAAAATCTTTAAATCTAAGTATTAATACTACGTTGATGTACTTTTGAAATTGGAGAGCTACTTTTTACTAAAAGTACATCTCCCTTATATAATTAAGTATAATGCAGACCTGCTCAAAAACTTAGTATAATTAAAGAAGTCTTATGCCATAAATGATGATGATGAGAGCTGCTTATGTGAATGTCTATAGTGGTTTTCTCTACCAGTGTCACTGTATTAGACAACTGTTATCAAACTTAGCAATAATGATGCATTAATCTGCCAATCAAGTGTGAAAGCTGGCTATGTGTATAGGCATAGTAAACACATATCATCATCATCCTCATTATCATTTATTTATATAGTGTCACTAATAGCGCAGCGCTGTACAGAGAACCCATTCACATCAGTCCCTACCCTATTGGAGCTTACAGTCTAAATTCCCTAATATAGACACACACTCACACACAGACAGAGAGGGAGAGACTAGGGTCAATTTTGATAGCAGCCAATTAACCTAACAGTATGTTTTTTGGAGTGTGGGAGGAAACCACAGCACCCGGAGGAAACCCACGCAAACACAGGGAGAACATACAAACTTCACACAGATAAGGCCATTGTTGATATAAGTACTGGCTCTGCTTACCATTGTCCAGTCTAGTACATAACTGTATTAATGCTGTGAAATATTATTACTTTGAATGCCTTAAATATGCAAGAGCGCATTTGGGTAAGTTTATGCTAATAAAAGATATATGCACTTTTCTTGCCTACCCATACTATTTAATAACCACCAAAAATTAAGCAATATGTAAGCACTGCTTCCAGTTGAAATCAGTCTGTCTGTCTGTCTATCTATCTATCTATCTATCTTTCTATCTTTCTATCTATCTATCTTTCTATCTTTCTATCTATCTATCCGTCTGTCTATCTTTAAAACTGAAAGACATCCATTAAACATACACAATGACAGCATATTTAGTGTGTAATTGATGCTAAAACACAATTCTCACTCTCCTAATATAGCTGATTTTTGACAATGAACTGCATTTTTCATGTGAAGCATTTGATGTCATAAAGATGTAAACCTCACAAAGCAATTCTGTCACTGGTCAGTTTGCTTGACAGACATCTGACTTTAAGGTACTAGCCAATGGAAACATGGTGACATGTAAATATGAAAGCACATTAGGACAAAATATGCAATAAGATAGAGGCAAAGGGAGATGGCTGCTGGGAATGTATTTCATTTATCCCAGAAAATCTTTAAATCTAAGTATTAATACTACGTTGATGTACTTTTGAAATTGGAGAGCTACTTTTTACTAAAAGTACATCTCCCTTATATAATTAAGTATAATGCAGACCTGCTCAAAAACTTAGTATAATTAAAGAAGTCTTATGCCATAAATGATGATGATGAGAGCTGCTTATGTGAATGTCTATAGTGGTTTTCTCTACCAGTGTCACTGTATTAGACAACTGTTATCAAACTTAGCAATAATGATGCATTAATCTGCCAATCAAGTGTGAAAGCTGGCTATGTGTATAGAGGCATAGTAAACACATATCATCATCATCCTCATTATCATTTATTTATATAGTGTCACTAATAGCGCAGCGCTGTACAGAGAACCCATTCACATCAGTCCCTACCCTATTGGAGCTTACAGTCTAAATTCCCTAATATAGACACACACTCACACACAGACAGAGAGGGAGAGACTAGGGTCAATTTTGATAGCAGCCAATTAACCTAACAGTATGTTTTTTGGAGTGTGGGAGGAAACCACAGCACCCGGAGGAAACCCACGCAAACACAGGGAGAACATACAAACTTCACACAGATAAGGCCATTGTTGATATAAGTACTGGCTCTGCTTACCATTGTCCAGTCTAGTACATAACTGTATTAATGCTGTGAAATATTATTACTTTGAATGCCTTAAATATGCAAGAGCGCATTTGGGTAAGTTTATGCTAATAAAAGATATATGCACTTTTCTTGCCTACCCATACTATTTAATAACCAGCAAAAATTAAGCAATATGTAAGCACTGCTTCCAGTTGAAATCAGTCTGTCTGTCTGTCTATCTATCTATCTATCTATCTTTCTATCTTTCTATCTATCTATCCGTCTGTCTATCTTTAAAACTGAAAGACATCCATTAAACATACACAATGACAGCATATTTAGTGTGTAATTGATGCTAAAACACAATTCTCACTCTCCTAATATAGCTGATTTTTGACAATGAACTGCATTTTTCATGTGAAGCATTTGATGTCATAAAGATGTAAACCTCACAAAGCAATTCTGTCACTGGTCAGTTTGCTTGACAGACATCTGACTTTAAGGTACTAGCCAATGGAAACATGGTGACATGTAAATATGAAAGCACATTAGGACAAAATATGCAATAAGATAGAGGCAAAGGGAGATGGCTGCTGGGAATGTATTTCATTTATCCCAGAAAATCTTTAAATCTAAGTATTAATACTACGTTGATGTACTTTTGAAATTGGAGAGCTACTTTTTACTAAAAGTACATCTCCCTTATATAATTAAGTATAATGCAGACCTGCTCAAAAACTTAGTATAATTAAAGAAGTCTTATGCCATAAATGATGATGATGAGAGCTGCTTATGTGAATGTCTATAGTGGTTTTCTCTACCAGTGTCACTGTATTAGACAACTGTTATCAAACTTAGCAATAATGATGCATTAATCTGCCAATCAAGTGTGAAAGCTGGCTATGTGTATAGGCATAGTAAACACATATCATCATCATCCTCATTATCATTTATTTATATAGTGTCACTAATAGCGCAGCGCTGTACAGAGAACCCATTCACATCAGTCCCTACCCTATTGGAGCTTACAGTCTAAATTCCCTAATATAGACACACACTCACACACAGACAGAGAGGGAGAGACTAGGGTCAATTTTGATAGCAGCCAATTAACCTAACAGTATGTTTTTTGGAGTGTGGGAGGAAACCACAGCACCCGGAGGAAACCCACGCAAACACAGGGAGAACATACAAACTTCACACAGATAAGGCCATTGTTGATATAAGTACTGGCTCTGCTTACCATTGTCCAGTCTAGTACATAACTGTATTAATGCTGTGAAATATTATTACTTTGAATGCCTTAAATATGCAAGAGCGCATTTGGGTAAGTTTATGCTAATAAAAGATATATGCACTTTTCTTGCCTACCCATACTATTTAATAACCACCAAAAATTAAGCAATATGTAAGCACTGCTTCCAGTTGAAATCAGTCTGTCTGTCTGTCTATCTATCTATCTATCTATCTTTCTATCTTTCTATCTATCTATCTTTCTATCTTTCTATCTATCTATCCGTCTGTCTATCTTTAAAACTGAAAGACATCCATTAAACATACACAATGACAGCATATTTAGTGTGTAATTGATGCTAAAACACAATTCTCACTCTCCTAATATAGCTGATTTTTGACAATGAACTGCATTTTTCATGTGAAGCATTTGATGTCATAAAGATGTAAACCTCACAAAGCAATTCTGTCACTGGTCAGTTTGCTTGACAGACATCTGACTTTAAGGTACTAGCCAATGGAAACATGGTGACATGTAAATATGAAAGCACATTAGGACAAAATATGCAATAAGATAGAGGCAAAGGGAGATGGCTGCTGGGAATGTATTTCATTTATCCCAGAAAATCTTTAAATCTAAGTATTAATACTACGTTGATGTACTTTTGAAATTGGAGAGCTACTTTTTACTAAAAGTACATCTCCCTTATATAATTAAGTATAATGCAGACCTGCTCAAAAACTTAGTATAATTAAAGAAGTCTTATGCCATAAATGATGATGATGAGAGCTGCTTATGTGAATGTCTATAGTGGTTTTCTCTACCAGTGTCACTGTATTAGACAACTGTTATCAAACTTAGCAATAATGATGCATTAATCTGCCAATCAAGTGTGAAAGCTGGCTATGTGTATAGAGGCATAGTAAACACATATCATCATCATCCTCATTATCATTTATTTATATAGTGTCACTAATAGCGCAGCGCTGTACAGAGAACCCATTCACATCAGTCCCTACCCTATTGGAGCTTACAGTCTAAATTCCCTAATATAGACACACACTCACACACAGACAGAGAGGGAGAGACTAGGGTCAATTTTGAAAGCAGCCAATTAACCTAACAGTATGTTTTTTGGAGTGTGGGAGGAAACCACAGCACCCGGAGGAAACCCACGCAAACACAGGGAGAACATACAAACTTCACACAGATAAGGCCATTGTTGATATAAGTACTGGCTCTGCTTACCATTGTCCAGTCTAGTACATAACTGTATTAATGCTGTGAAATATTATTACTTTGAATGCCTTAAATATGCAAGAGCGCATTTGGGTAAGTTTATGCTAATAAAAGATATATGCACTTTTCTTGCCTACCCATACTATTTAATAACCACCAAAAATTAAGCAATATGTAAGCACTGCTTCCAGTTGAAATCAGTCTGTCTGTCTGTCTATCTATCTATCTATCTTTCTATCTTTCTATCTATCTATCTTTCTATCTTTCTATCTATCTATCCGTCTGTCTATCTTTAAAACTGAAAGACATCCATTAAACATACACAATGACAGCATATTTAGTGTGTAATTGATGCTAAAACACAATTCTCACTCTCCTAATATAGCTGATTTTTGACAATGAACTGCATTTTTCATGTGAAGCATTTGATGTCATAAAGATGTAAACCTCACAAAGCAATTCTGTCACTGGTCAGTTTGCTTGACAGACATCTGACTTTAAGGTACTAGCCAATGGAAACATGGTGACATGTAAATATGAAAGCACATTAGGACAAAATATGCAATAAGATAGAGGCAAAGGGAGATGGCTGCTGGGAATGTATTTCATTTATCCCAGAAAATCTTTAAATCTAAGTATTAATACTACGTTGATGTACTTTTGAAATTGGAGAGCTACTTTTTACTAAAAGTACATCTCCCTTATATAATTAAGTATAATGCAGACCTGCTCAAAAACTTAGTATAATTAAAGAAGTCTTATGCCATAAATGATGATGATGAGAGCTGCTTATGTGAATGTCTATAGTGGTTTTCTCTACCAGTGTCACTGTATTAGACAACTGTTATCAAACTTAGCAATAATGATGCATTAATCTGCCAATCAAGTGTGAAAGCTGGCTATGTGTATAGAGGCATAGTAAACACATATCATCATCATCCTCATTATCATTTATTTATATAGTGTCACTAATAGCGCAGCGCTGTACAGAGAACCCATTCACATCAGTCCCTACCCTATTGGAGCTTACAGTCTAAATTCCCTAATATAGACACACACTCACACACAGACAGAGAGGGAGAGACTAGGGTCAATTTTGATAGCAGCCAATTAACCTAACAGTATGTTTTTTGGAGTGTGGGAGGAAACCACAGCACCCGGAGGAAACCCACGCAAACACAGGGAGAACATACAAACTTCACACAGATAAGGCCATTGTTGATATAAGTACTGGCTCTGCTTACCATTGTCCAGTCTAGTACATAACTGTATTAATGCTGTGAAATATTATTACTTTGAATGCCTTAAATATGCAAGAGCGCATTTGGGTAAGTTTATGCTAATAAAAGATATATGCACTTTTCTTGCCTACCCATACTATTTAATAACCACCAAAAATTAAGCAATATGTAAGCACTGCTTCCAGTTGAAATCAGTCTGTCTGTCTGTCTATCTATCTATCTATCTTTCTATCTTTCTATCTATCTATCTTTCTATCTTTCTATCTTTCTATCTATCTATCCGACTAGTCTATCTTTAAAACTGAAAGACATCCATTAAACATACACAATGACAGCATATTTAGTGTGTAATTGATGCTAAAACACAATTCTCACTCTCCTAATATAGCTGATTTTTGACAATGAACTGCATTTTTCATGTGAAGCATTTGATGTCATAAAGATGTAAACCTCACAAAGCAATTCTGTCACTGGTCAGTTTGCTTGACAGACATCTGACTTTAAGGTACTAGCCAATGGAAACATGGTGACATGTAAATATGAAAGCACATTAGGACAAAATATGCAATAAGATAGAGGCAAAGGGAGATGGCTGCTGGGAATGTATTTCATTTATCCCAGAAAATCTTTAAATCTAAGTATTAATACTACGTTGATGTACTTTTGAAATTGGAGAGCTACTTTTTACTAAAAGTACATCTCCCTTATATAATTAAGTATAATGCAGACCTGCTCAAAAACTTAGTATAATTAAAGAAGTCTTATGCCATAAATGATGATGATGAGAGCTGCTTATGTGAATGTCTATAGTGGTTTTCTCTACCAGTGTCACTGTATTAGACAACTGTTATCAAACTTAGCAATAATGATGCATTAATCTGCCAATCAAGTGTGAAAGCTGGCTATGTGTATAGGCATAGTAAACACATATCATCATCATCCTCATTATCATTTATTTATATAGTGTCACTAATAGCGCAGCGCTGTACAGAGAACCCATTCACATCAGTCCCTACCCTATTGGAGCTTA
>NW_027448168.1:57500-85000 GCF_038048845.1 Mixophyes fleayi | reverse complement strand
TTGGAGTGTGGGAGGAAACCCACGCAAACACAGGGAGAACATACAAACTTCACACAGATAAGGCCATTGTTGATATAAGTACTGGCTCTGCTTACCATTGTCCAGTCTAGTACATAACTGTATTAATGCTGTGAAATATTATTACTTTGAATGCCTTAAATATGCAAGAGCGCATTTGGGTAAGTTTATGCTAATAAAAGATATATGCACTTTTCTTGCCTACCCATACTATTTAATAACCACCAAAAATTAAGCAATATGTAAGCACTGCTTCCAGTTGAAATCAGTCTGTCTGTCTGTCTGTCTATCTATCTATCTATCTTTCTATCTATCTATCTTTCTATCTATCTATCCGTCTGTCTATCTTTAAAACTGAAAGACATCCATTAAACATACACAATGACAGCATATTTAGTGTGTAATTGATGCTAAAACACAATTCTCACTCTCCTAATATAGCTGATTTTTGACAATGAACTGCATTTTTCATGTGAAGCATTTGATGTCATAAAGATGTAAACCTCACAAAGCAATTCTGTCACTGGTCAGTTTGCTTGACAGACATCTGACTTTAAGGTACTAGCCAATGGAAACATGGTGACATGTAAATATGAAAGCACATTAGGACAAAATATGCAATAAGATAGAGGCAAAGGGAGATGGCTGCTGGGAATGTATTTCATTTATCCCAGAAAATCTTTAAATCTAAGTATTAATACTACGTTGATGTACTTTTGAAATTGGAGAGCTACTTTTTACTAAAAGTACATCTCCCTTATATAATTAAGTATAATGCAGACCTGCTCAAAAACTTAGTATAATTAAAGAAGTCTTATGCCATAAATGATGATGATGAGAGCTGCTTATGTGAATGTCTATAGTGGTTTTCTCTACCAGTGTCACTGTATTAGACAACTGTTATCAAACTTAGCAATAATGATGCATTAATCTGCCAATCAAGTGTGAAAGCTGGCTATGTGTATAGGCATAGTAAACACATATCATCATCATCCTCATTATCATTTATTTATATAGTGTCACTAATAGCGCAGCGCTGTACAGAGAACCCATTCACATCAGTCCCTACCCTATTGGAGCTTACAGTCTAAATTCCCTAATATAGACACACACTCACACACAGACAGAGAGGGAGAGACTAGGGTCAATTTTGATAGCAGCCAATTAACCTAACAGTATGTTTTTTGGAGTGTGGGAGGAAACCACAGCACCCGGAGGAAACCCACGCAAACACAGGGAGAACATACAAACTTCACACAGATAAGGCCATTGTTGATATAAGTACTGGCTCTGCTTACCATTGTCCAGTCTAGTACATAACTGTATTAATGCTGTGAAATATTATTACTTTGAATGCCTTAAATATGCAAGAGCGCATTTGGGTAAGTTTATGCTAATAAAAGATATATGCACTTTTCTTGCCTACCCATACTATTTAATAACCACCAAAAATTAAGCAATATGTAAGCACTGCTTCCAGTTGAAATCAGTCTGTCTGTCTGTCTATCTATCTATCTATCTTTCTATCTTTCTATCTATCTATCTTTCTATCTTTCTATCTTTCTATCTATCTATCCGTCTGTCTATCTTTAAAACTGAAAGACATCCATTAAACATACACAATGACAGCATATTTAGTGTGTAATTGATGCTAAAACACAATTCTCACTCTCCTAATATAGCTGATTTTTGACAATGAACTGCATTTTTCATGTGAAGCATTTGATGTCATAAAGATGTAAACCTCACAAAGCAATTCTGTCACTGGTCAGTTTGCTTGACAGACATCTGACTTTAAGGTACTAGCCAATGGAAACATGGTGACATGTAAATATGAAAGCACATTAGGACAAAATATGCAATAAGATAGAGGCAAAGGGAGATGGCTGCTGGGAATGTATTTCATTTATCCCAGAAAATCTTTAAATCTAAGTATTAATACTACGTTGATGTACTTTTGAAATTGGAGAGCTACTTTTTACTAAAAGTACATCTCCCTTATATAATTAAGTATAATGCAGACCTGCTCAAAAACTTAGTATAATTAAAGAAGTCTTATGCCATAAATGATGATGATGAGAGCTGCTTATGTGAATGTCTATAGTGGTTTTCTCTACCAGTGTCACTGTATTAGACAACTGTTATCAAACTTAGCAATAATGATGCATTAATCTGCCAATCAAGTGTGAAAGCTGGCTATGTGTATAGGCATAGTAAACACATATCATCATCATCCTCATTATCATTTATTTATATAGTGTCACTAATAGCGCAGCGCTGTACAGAGAACCCATTCACATCAGTCCCTACCCTATTGGAGCTTACAGTCTAAATTCCCTAATATAGACACACACTCACACACAGACAGAGAGGGAGAGACTAGGGTCAATTTTGATAGCAGCCAATTAACCTAACAGTATGTTTTTTGGAGTGTGGGAGGAAACCCACGCAAACACAGGGAGAACATACAAACTTCACACAGATAAGGCCATTGTTGATATAAGTACTGGCTCTGCTTACCATTGTCCAGTCTAGTACATAACTGTATTAATGCTGTGAAATATTATTACTTTGAATGCCTTAAATATGCAAGAGCGCATTTGGGTAAGTTTATGCTAATAAAAGATATATGCACTTTTCTTGCCTACCCATACTATTTAATAACCACCAAAAATTAAGCAATATGTAAGCACTGCTTCCAGTTGAAATCAGTCTGTCTGTCTGTCTGTCTATCTATCTATCTATCTATCTATCTATCTATCTATCTATCTATCTATCTATCTATCTATCTATCTATCTATCTATCTATCTATCGGTCTGTCTATCTTTAAAACTGAAAGACATCCATTAAACATACACAATGACAGCATATTTAGTGTGTAATTGATGCTAAAACACAATTCTCACTCTCCTAATATAGCTGATTTTTGACAATGAACTGCATTTTTCATGTGAAGCATTTGATGTCATAAAGATGTAAACCTCACAAAGCAATTCTGTCACTGGTCAGTTTGCTTGACAGACATCTGACTTTAAGGTACTAGCCAATGGAAACATGGTGACATGTAAATATGAAAGCACATTAGGACAAAATATGCAATAAGATAGAGGCAAAGGGAGATGGCTGCTGGGAATGTATTTCATTTATCCCAGAAAATCTTTAAATCTAAGTATTAATACTACGTTGATGTACTTTTGAAATTGGAGAGCTACTTTTTACTAAAAGTACATCTCCCTTATATAATTAAGTATAATGCAGACCTGCTCAAAAACTTAGTATAATTAAAGAAGTCTTATGCAATAAATGATGATGATGAGAGCTGCTTATGTGAATGTCTATAGTGGTTTTCTCTACCAGTGTCATTGTATTAGACAACTGTTATCAAACTTAGCAATAATGATGCATTAATCTGCCAATCAAGTGTGAAAGCTGGCTATGTGTATAGGCATAGTAAACACATATCATCATCATCATCCTCATTATCATTTATTTATATAGTGTCACTAATAGCGCAGCGCTGTACAGAGAACCCATTCACATCAGTCCCTACCCTATTGGAGCTTACAGTCTAAATTCCCTAATATAGACACACACACACACAGACAGAGAGGGAGAGACTAGGGTCAATTTTGATAGCAGCCAATTAACCTAACAGTATGTTTTTTGGAGTGTGGGAGGAAACCACAGCACCCGGAGGAAACCCACGCAAACACAGGGAGAACATACAAACTTCACACAGATAAGGCCATTGTTGATATAAGTACTGGCTCTGCTTACCATTGTCCAGTCTAGTACATAACTGTATTAATGCTGTGAAATATTATTACTTTGAATGCCTTAAATATGCAAGAGCGCATTTGGGTAAGTTTATGCTAATAAAAGATATATGCACTTTTCTTGCCTACCCATACTATTTAATAACCACCAAAAATTAAGCAATATGTAAGCACTGCTTCCAGTTGAAATCAGTCTGTCTGTCTGTCTGTCTATCTATCTATCTATCTATCTTTCTATCTATCTATCTTTCTATCTTTCTATCTATCTATCCGTCTGTCTATCTTTAAAACTGAAAGACATCCATTAAACATACACAATGACAGCATATTTAGTGTGTAATTGATGCTAAAACACAATTCTCACTCTCCTAATATAGCTGATTTTTGACAATGAACTGCATTTTTCATGTGAAGCATTTGATGTCATAAAGATGTAAACCTCACAAAGCAATTCTGTCACTGGTCAGTTTGCTTGACAGACATCTGACTTTAAGGTACTAGCCAATGGAAACATGGTGACATGTAAATATGAAAGCACATTAGGACAAAATATGCAATAAGATAGAGGCAAAGGGAGATGGCTGCTGGGAATGTATTTCATTTATCCCAGAAAATCTTTAAATCTAAGTATTAATACTACGTTGATGTACTTTTGAAATTGGAGAGCTACTTTTTACTAAAAGTACATCTCCCTTATATAATTAAGTATAATGCAGACCTGCTCAAAAACTTAGTATAATTAAAGAAGTCTTATGCCATAAATGATGATGATGAGAGCTGCTTATGTGAATGTCTATAGTGGTTTTCTCTACCAGTGTCACTGTATTAGACAACTGTTATCAAACTTAGCAATAATGATGCATTAATCTGCCAATCAAGTGTGAAAGCTGGCTATGTGTATAGGCATAGTAAACACATATCATCATCATCCTCATTATCATTTATTTATATAGTGTCACTAATAGCGCAGCGCTGTACAGAGAACCCATTCACATCAGTCCCTACCCTATTGGAGCTTACAGTCTAAATTCCCTAATATAGACACACACTCACACACAGACAGAGAGGGAGAGACTAGGGTCAATTTTGATAGCAGCCAATTAACCTAACAGTATGTTTTTTGGAGTGTGGGAGGAAACCACAGCACCCGGAGGAAACCCACGCAAACACAGGGAGAACATACAAACTTCACACAGATAAGGCCATTGTTGATATAAGTACTGGCTCTGCTTACCATTGTCCAGTCTAGTACATAACTGTATTAATGCTGTGAAATATTATTACTTTGAATGCCTTAAATATGCAAGAGCGCATTTGGGTAAGTTTATGCTAATAAAAGATATATGCACTTTTCTTGCCTACCCATACTATTTAATAACCACCAAAAATTAAGCAATATGTAAGCACTGCTTCCAGTTGAAATCAGTCTGTCTGTCTGTCTATCTATCTATCTATCTTTCTATCTTTCTATCTATCTATCTTTCTATCTTTCTATCTTTCTATCTATCTATCCGTCTGTCTATCTTTAAAACTGAAAGACATCCATTAAACATACACAATGACAGCATATTTAGTGTGTAATTGATGCTAAAACACAATTCTCACTCTCCTAATATAGCTGATTTTTGACAATGAACTGCATTTTTCATGTGAAGCATTTGATGTCATAAAGATGTAAACCTCACAAAGCAATTCTGTCACTGGTCAGTTTGCTTGACAGACATCTGACTTTAAGGTACTAGCCAATGGAAACATGGTGACATGTAAATATGAAAGCACATTAGGACAAAATATGCAATAAGATAGAGGCAAAGGGAGATGGCTGCTGGGAATGTATTTCATTTATCCCAGAAAATCTTTAAATCTAAGTATTAATACTACGTTGATGTACTTTTGAAATTGGAGAGCTACTTTTTACTAAAAGTACATCTCCCTTATATAATTAAGTATAATGCAGACCTGCTCAAAAACTTAGTATAATTAAAGAAGTCTTATGCCATAAATGATGATGATGAGAGCTGCTTATGTGAATGTCTATAGTGGTTTTCTCTACCAGTGTCACTGTATTAGACAACTGTTATCAAACTTAGCAATAATGATGCATTAATCTGCCAATCAAGTGTGAAAGCTGGCTATGTGTATAGGCATAGTAAACACATATCATCATCATCCTCATTATCATTTATTTATATAGTGTCACTAATAGCGCAGCGCTGTACAGAGAACCCATTCACATCAGTCCCTACCCTATTGGAGCTTACAGTCTAAATTCCCTAATATAGACACACACTCACACACAGACAGAGAGGGAGAGACTAGGGTCAATTTTGATAGCAGCCAATTAACCTAACAGTATGTTTTTTGGAGTGTGGGAGGAAACCCACGCAAACACAGGGAGAACATACAAACTTCACACAGATAAGGCCATTGTTGATATAAGTACTGGCTCTGCTTACCATTGTCCAGTCTAGTACATAACTGTATTAATGCTGTGAAATATTATTACTTTGAATGCCTTAAATATGCAAGAGCGCATTTGGGTAAGTTTATGCTAATAAAAGATATATGCACTTTTCTTGCCTACCCATACTATTTAATAACCACCAAAAATTAAGCAATATGTAAGCACTGCTTCCAGTTGAAATCAGTCTGTCTGTCTGTCTGTCTATCTATCTATCTATCTATCTATCTTTCTATCTATCTATCTATCTATCTATCTATCTATCTATCTATCTATCTATCTATCTATCGGTCTGTCTATCTTTAAAACTGAAAGACATCCATTAAACATACACAATGACAGCATATTTAGTGTGTAATTGATGCTAAAACACAATTCTCACTCTCCTAATATAGCTGATTTTTGACAATGAACTGCATTTTTCATGTGAAGCATTTGATGTCATAAAGATGTAAACCTCACAAAGCAATTCTGTCACTGGTCAGTTTGCTTGACAGACATCTGACTTTAAGGTACTAGCCAATGGAAACATGGTGACATGTAAATATGAAAGCACATTAGGACAAAATATGCAATAAGATAGAGGCAAAGGGAGATGGCTGCTGGGAATGTATTTCATTTATCCCAGAAAATCTTTAAATCTAAGTATTAATACTACGTTGATGTACTTTTGAAATTGGAGAGCTACTTTTTACTAAAAGTACATCTCCCTTATATAATTAAGTATAATGCAGACCTGCTCAAAAACTTAGTATAATTAAAGAAGTCTTATGCAATAAATGATGATGATGAGAGCTGCTTATGTGAATGTCTATAGTGGTTTTCTCTACCAGTGTCATTGTATTAGACAACTGTTATCAAACTTAGCAATAATGATGCATTAATCTGCCAATCAAGTGTGAAAGCTGGCTATGTGTATAGGCATAGTAAACACATATCATCATCATCATCCTCATTATCATTTATTTATATAGTGTCACTAATAGCGCAGCGCTGTACAGAGAACCCATTCACATCAGTCCCTACCCTATTGGAGCTTACAGTCTAAATTCCCTAATATAGACACACACACACACAGACAGAGAGGGAGAGACTAGGGTCAATTTTGATAGCAGCCAATTAACCTAACAGTATGTTTTTTGGAGTGTGGGAGGAAACCACAGCACCCGGAGGAAACCCACGCAAACACAGGGAGAACATACAAACTTCACACAGATAAGGCCATTGTTGATATAAGTACTGGCTCTGCTTACCATTGTCCAGTCTAGTACATAACTGTATTAATGCTGTGAAATATTATTACTTTGAATGCCTTAAATATGCAAGAGCGCATTTGGGTAAGTTTATGCTAATAAAAGATATATGCACTTTTCTTGCCTACCCATACTATTTAATAACCACCAAAAATTAAGCAATATGTAAGCACTGCTTCCAGTTGAAATCAGTCTGTCTGTCTGTCTGTCTATCTATCTATCTATCTATCTTTCTATCTATCTATCTTTCTATCTTTCTATCTATCTATCCGTCTGTCTATCTTTAAAACTGAAAGACATCCATTAAACATACACAATGACAGCATATTTAGTGTGTAATTGATGCTAAAACACAATTCTCACTCTCCTAATATAGCTGATTTTTGACAATGAACTGCATTTTTCATGTGAAGCATTTGATGTCATAAAGATGTAAACCTCACAAAGCAATTCTGTCACTGGTCAGTTTGCTTGACAGACATCTGACTTTAAGGTACTAGCCAATGGAAACATGGTGACATGTAAATATGAAAGCACATTAGGACAAAATATGCAATAAGATAGAGGCAAAGGGAGATGGCTGCTGGGAATGTATTTCATTTATCCCAGAAAATCTTTAAATCTAAGTATTAATACTACGTTGATGTACTTTTGAAATTGGAGAGCTACTTTTTACTAAAAGTACATCTCCCTTATATAATTAAGTATAATGCAGACCTGCTCAAAAACTTAGTATAATTAAAGAAGTCTTATGCCATAAATGATGATGATGAGAGCTGCTTATGTGAATGTCTATAGTGGTTTTCTCTACCAGTGTCACTGTATTAGACAACTGTTATCAAACTTAGCAATAATGATGCATTAATCTGCCAATCAAGTGTGAAAGCTGGCTATGTGTATAGGCATAGTAAACACATATCATCATCATCCTCATTATCATTTATTTATATAGTGTCACTAATAGCGCAGCGCTGTACAGAGAACCCATTCACATCAGTCCCTACCCTATTGGAGCTTACAGTCTAAATTCCCTAATATAGACACACACTCACACACAGACAGAGAGGGAGAGACTAGGGTCAATTTTGATAGCAGCCAATTAACCTAACAGTATGTTTTTTGGAGTGTGGGAGGAAACCACAGCACCCGGAGGAAACCCACGCAAACACAGGGAGAACATACAAACTTCACACAGATAAGGCCATTGTTGATATAAGTACTGGCTCTGCTTACCATTGTCCAGTCTAGTACATAACTGTATTAATGCTGTGAAATATTATTACTTTGAATGCCTTAAATATGCAAGAGCGCATTTGGGTAAGTTTATGCTAATAAAAGATATATGCACTTTTCTTGCCTACCCATACTATTTAATAACCACCAAAAATTAAGCAATATGTAAGCACTGCTTCCAGTTGAAATCAGTCTGTCTGTCTGTCTATCTATCTATCTATCTTTCTATCTATCTATCTTTCTATCTTTCTATCTTTCTATCTATCTATCCGTCTGTCTATCTTTAAAACTGAAAGACATCCATTAAACATACACAATGACAGCATATTTAGTGTGTAATTGATGCTAAAACACAATTCTCACTCTCCTAATATAGCTGATTTTTGACAATGAACTGCATTTTTCATGTGAAGCATTTGATGTCATAAAGATGTAAACCTCACAAAGCAATTCTGTCACTGGTCAGTTTGCTTGACAGACATCTGACTTTAAGGTACTAGCCAATGGAAACATGGTGACATGTAAATATGAAAGCACATTAGGACAAAATATGCAATAAGATAGAGGCAAAGGGAGATGGCTGCTGGGAATGTATTTCATTTATCCCAGAAAATCTTTAAATCTAAGTATTAATACTACGTTGATGTACTTTTGAAATTGGAGAGCTACTTTTTACTAAAAGTACATCTCCCTTATATAATTAAGTATAATGCAGACCTGCTCAAAAACTTAGTATAATTAAAGAAGTCTTATGCCATAAATGATGATGATGAGAGCTGCTTATGTGAATGTCTATAGTGGTTTTCTCTACCAGTGTCACTGTATTAGACAACTGTTATCAAACTTAGCAATAATGATGCATTAATCTGCCAATCAAGTGTGAAAGCTGGCTATGTGTATAGGCATAGTAAACACATATCATCATCATCC
This sequence comes from Mixophyes fleayi, assembly GCF_038048845.1. Taxonomy (NCBI): domain Eukaryota; kingdom Metazoa; phylum Chordata; class Amphibia; order Anura; family Limnodynastidae; genus Mixophyes; species Mixophyes fleayi. The sequence continues at coordinate 75,328 of NW_027448168.1, read as the reverse complement.
TCATTATCATTTATTTATATAGTGTCACTAATAGCGCAGCGCTGTACAGAGAACCCATTCACATCAGTCCCTACCCTATTGGAGCTTACAGTCTAAATTCCCTAATATAGACACACACTCACACACAGACAGAGAGGGAGAGACTAGGGTCAATTTTGATAGCAGCCAATTAACCTAACAGTATGTTTTTTGGAGTGTGGGAGGAAACCCACGCAAACACAGGGAGAACATACAAACTTCACACAGATAAGGCCATTGTTGATATAAGTACTGGCTCTGCTTACCATTGTCCAGTCTAGTACATAACTGTATTAATGCTGTGAAATATTATTACTTTGAATGCCTTAAATATGCAAGAGCGCATTTGGGTAAGTTTATGCTAATAAAAGATATATGCACTTTTCTTGCCTACCCATACTATTTAATAACCACCAAAAATTAAGCAATATGTAAGCACTGCTTCCAGTTGAAATCAGTCTGTCTATCTATCTATCTATCTTTCTATCTATCTATCTTTCTATCTTTCTATCTATCTATCTATCTATCGGTCTGTCTATCTTTAAAACTGAAAGACATCCATTAAACATACACAATGACAGCATATTTAGTGTGTAATTGATGCTAAAACACAATTCTCACTCTCCTAATATAGCTGATTTTTGACAATGAACTGCATTTTTCATGTGAAGCATTTGATGTCATAAAGATGTAAACCTCACAAAGCAATTCTGTCACTGGTCAGTTTGCTTGACAGACATCTGACTTTAAGGTACTAGCCAATGGAAACATGGTGACATGTAAATATGAAAGCACATTAGGACAAAATATGCAATAAGATAGAGGCAAAGGGAGATGGCTGCTGGGAATGTATTTCATTTATCCCAGAAAATCTTTAAATCTAAGTATTAATACTACGTTGATGTACTTTTGAAATTGGAGAGCTACTTTTTACTAAAAGTACATCTCCCTTATATAATTAAGTATAATGCAGACCTGCTCAAAAACTTAGTATAATTAAAGAAGTCTTATGCAATAAATGATGATGATGAGAGCTGCTTATGTGAATGTCTATAGTGGTTTTCTCTACCAGTGTCATTGTATTAGACAACTGTTATCAAACTTAGCAATAATGATGCATTAATCTGCCAATCAAGTGTGAAAGCTGGCTATGTGTATAGGCATAGTAAACACATATCATCATCATCCTCATTATCATTTATTTATATAGTGTCACTAATAGCGCAGCGCTGTACAGAGAACCCATTCACATCAGTCCCTACCCTATTGGAGCTTACAGTCTAAATTCCCTAATATAGACACACACTCACACACAGACAGAGAGGGAGAGACTAGGGTCAATTTTGATAGCAGCCAATTAACCTAACAGTATGTTTTTTGGAGTGTGGGAGGAAACCACAGCACCCGGAGGAAACCCACGCAAACACAGGGAGAACATACAAACTTCACACAGATAAGGCCATTGTTGATATAAGTACTGGCTCTGCTTACCATTGTCCAGTCTAGTACATAACTGTATTAATGCTGTGAAATATTATTACTTTGAATGCCTTAAATATGCAAGAGCGCATTTGGGTAAGTTTATGCTAATAAAAGATATATGCACTTTTCTTGCCTACCCATACTATTTAATAACCACCAAAAATTAAGCAATATGTAAGCACTGCTTCCAGTTGAAATCAGTCTGTCTGTCTGTCTATCTATCTATCTATCTATCTTTCTATCTATCTATCCGTCTGTCTATCTTTAAAACTGAAAGACATCCATTAAACATACACAATGACAGCATATTTAGTGTGTAATTGATGCTAAAACACAATTCTCACTCTCCTAATATAGCTGATTTTTGACAATGAACTGCATTTTTCATGTGAAGCATTTGATGTCATAAAGATGTAAACCTCACAAAGCAATTCTGTCACTGGTCAGTTTGCTTGACAGACATCTGACTTTAAGGTACTAGCCAATGGAAACATGGTGACATGTAAATATGAAAGCACATTAGGACAAAATATGCAATAAGATAGAGGCAAAGGGAGATGGCTGCTGGGAATGTATTTCATTTATCCCAGAAAATCTTTAAATCTAAGTATTAATACTACGTTGATGTACTTTTGAAATTGGAGAGCTACTTTTTACTAAAAGTACATCTCCCTTATATAATTAAGTATAATGCAGACCTGCTCAAAAACTTAGTATAATTAAAGAAGTCTTATGCCATAAATGATGATGATGAGAGCTGCTTATGTGAATGTCTATAGTGGTTTTCTCTACCAGTGTCACTGTATTAGACAACTGTTATCAAACTTAGCAATAATGATGCATTAATCTGCCAATCAAGTGTGAAAGCTGGCTATGTGTATAGGCATAGTAAACACATATCATCATCATCCTCATTATCATTTATTTATATAGTGTCACTAATAGTGCAGCGCTGTACAGAGAACCCATTCACATCAGTCCCTACCCTATTGGAGCTTACAGTCTAAATTCCCTAATATAGACACACACTCACACACAGACAGAGAGGGAGAGACTAGGGTCAATTTTGATAGCAGCCAATTAACCTAACAGTATGTTTTTTGGAGTGTGGGAGGAAACCCACGCAAACACAGGGAGAACATACAAACTTCACACAGATAAGGCCATTGTTGATATAAGTACTGGCTCTGCTTACCATTGTCCAGTCTAGTACATAACTGTATTAATGCTGTGAAATATTATTACTTTGAATGCCTTAAATATGCAAGAGCGCATTTGGGTAAGTTTATGCTAATAAAAGATATATGCACTTTTCTTGCCTACCCATACTATTTAATAACCACCAAAAATTAAGCAATATGTAAGCACTGCTTCCAGTTGAAATCAGTCTGTCTGTCTGTCTATCTATCTATCTATCTTTCTATCTATCTATCTTTCTATCTTTCTATCTATCTATCCGTCTGTCTATCTTTAAAACTGAAAGACATCCATTAAACATACACAATGACAGCATATTTAGTGTGTAATTGATGCTAAAACACAATTCTCACTCTCCTAATATAGCTGATTTTTGACAATGAACTGCATTTTTCATGTGAAGCATTTGATGTCATAAAGATGTAAACCTCACAAAGCAATTCTGTCACTGGTCAGTTTGCTTGACAGACATCTGACTTTAAGGTACTAGCCAATGGAAACATGGTGACATGTAAATATGAAAGCACATTAGGACAAAATATGCAATAAGATAGAGGCAAAGGGAGATGGCTGCTGGGAATGTATTTCATTTATCCCAGAAAATCTTTAAATCTAAGTATTAATACTACGTTGATGTACTTTTGAAATTGGAGAGCTACTTTTTACTAAAAGTACATCTCCCTTATATAATTAAGTATAATGCAGACCTGCTCAAAAACTTAGTATAATTAAAGAAGTCTTATGCCATAAATGATGATGATGAGAGCTGCTTATATGAATGTCTATAGTGGTTTTCTCTACCAGTGTCACTGTATTAGACAACTGTTATCAAACTTAGCAATAATGATGCATTAATCTGCCAATCAAGTGTGAAAGCTGGCTATGTGTATAGGCATAGTAAACACATATCATCATCATCCTCATTATCATTTATTTATATAGTGTCACTAATAGCGCAGCGCTGTACAGAGAACCCATTCACATCAGTCCCTACCCTATTGGAGCTTACAGTCTAAATTCCCTAATATAGACACACACTCACACACAGACAGAGAGGGAGAGACTAGGGTCAATTTTGATAGCAGCCAATTAACCTAACAGTATGTTTTTTGGAGTGTGGGAGGAAACCCACGCAAACACAGGGAGAACATACAAACTTCACACAGATAAGGCCATTGTTGATATAAGTACTGGCTCTGCTTACCATTGTCCAGTCTAGTACATAACTGTATTAATGCTGTGAAATATTATTACTTTGAATGCCTTAAATATGCAAGAGCGCATTTGGGTAAGTTTATGCTAATAAAAGATATATGCACTTTTCTTGCCTACCCATACTATTTAATAACCACCAAAAATTAAGCAATATGTAAGCACTGCTTCCAGTTGAAATCAGTCTGTCTATCTATCTATCTATCTTTCTATCTATCTATCTTTCTATCTTTCTATCTATCTATCTATCTATCGGTCTGTCTATCTTTAAAACTGAAAGACATCCATTAAACATACACAATGACAGCATATTTAGTGTGTAATTGATGCTAAAACACAATTCTCACTCTCCTAATATAGCTGATTTTTGACAATGAACTGCATTTTTCATGTGAAGCATTTGATGTCATAAAGATGTAAACCTCACAAAGCAATTCTGTCACTGGTCAGTTTGCTTGACAGACATCTGACTTTAAGGTACTAGCCAATGGAAACATGGTGACATGTAAATATGAAAGCACATTAGGACAAAATATGCAATAAGATAGAGGCAAAGGGAGATGGCTGCTGGGAATGTATTTCATTTATCCCAGAAAATCTTTAAATCTAAGTATTAATACTACGTTGATGTACTTTTGAAATTGGAGAGCTACTTTTTACTAAAAGTACATCTCCCTTATATAATTAAGTATAATGCAGACCTGCTCAAAAACTTAGTATAATTAAAGAAGTCTTATGCAATAAATGATGATGATGAGAGCTGCTTATGTGAATGTCTATAGTGGTTTTCTCTACCAGTGTCATTGTATTAGACAACTGTTATCAAACTTAGCAATAATGATGCATTAATCTGCCAATCAAGTGTGAAAGCTGGCTATGTGTATAGGCATAGTAAACACATATCATCATCATCCTCATTATCATTTATTTATATAGTGTCACTAATAGCGCAGCGCTGTACAGAGAACCCATTCACATCAGTCCCTACCCTATTGGAGCTTACAGTCTAAATTCCCTAATATAGACACACACTCACACACAGACAGAGAGGGAGAGACTAGGGTCAATTTTGATAGCAGCCAATTAACCTAACAGTATGTTTTTTGGAGTGTGGGAGGAAACCACAGCACCCGGAGGAAACCCACGCAAACACAGGGAGAACATACAAACTTCACACAGATAAGGCCATTGTTGATATAAGTACTGGCTCTGCTTACCATTGTCCAGTCTAGTACATAACTGTATTAATGCTGTGAAATATTATTACTTTGAATGCCTTAAATATGCAAGAGCGCATTTGGGTAAGTTTATGCTAATAAAAGATATATGCACTTTTCTTGCCTACCCATACTATTTAATAACCACCAAAAATTAAGCAATATGTAAGCACTGCTTCCAGTTGAAATCAGTCTGTCTGTCTGTCTATCTATCTATCTATCTATCTTTCTATCTATCTATCCGTCTGTCTATCTTTAAAACTGAAAGACATCCATTAAACATACACAATGACAGCATATTTAGTGTGTAATTGATGCTAAAACACAATTCTCACTCTCCTAATATAGCTGATTTTTGACAATGAACTGCATTTTTCATGTGAAGCATTTGATGTCATAAAGATGTAAACCTCACAAAGCAATTCTGTCACTGGTCAGTTTGCTTGACAGACATCTGACTTTAAGGTACTAGCCAATGGAAACATGGTGACATGTAAATATGAAAGCACATTAGGACAAAATATGCAATAAGATAGAGGCAAAGGGAGATGGCTGCTGGGAATGTATTTCATTTATCCCAGAAAATCTTTAAATCTAAGTATTAATACTACGTTGATGTACTTTTGAAATTGGAGAGCTACTTTTTACTAAAAGTACATCTCCCTTATATAATTAAGTATAATGCAGACCTGCTCAAAAACTTAGTATAATTAAAGAAGTCTTATGCCATAAATGATGATGATGAGAGCTGCTTATGTGAATGTCTATAGTGGTTTTCTCTACCAGTGTCACTGTATTAGACAACTGTTATCAAACTTAGCAATAATGATGCATTAATCTGCCAATCAAGTGTGAAAGCTGGCTATGTGTATAGGCATAGTAAACACATATCATCATCATCCTCATTATCATTTATTTATATAGTGTCACTAATAGCGCAGCGCTGTACAGAGAACCCATTCACATCAGTCCCTACCCTATTGGAGCTTACAGTCTAAATTCCCTAATATAGACACACACTCACACACAGACAGAGAGGGAGAGACTAGGGTCAATTTTGATAGCAGCCAATTAACCTAACAGTATGTTTTTTGGAGTGTGGGAGGAAACCCACGCAAACACAGGGAGAACATACAAACTTCACACAGATAAGGCCATTGTTGATATAAGTACTGGCTCTGCTTACCATTGTCCAGTCTAGTACATAACTGTATTAATGCTGTGAAATATTATTACTTTGAATGCCTTAAATATGCAAGAGCGCATTTGGGTAAGTTTATGCTAATAAAAGATATATGCACTTTTCTTGCCTACCCATACTATTTAATAACCACCAAAAATTAAGCAATATGTAAGCACTGCTTCCAGTTGAAATCAGTCTGTCTGTCTGTCTATCTATCTATCTATCTTTCTATCTATCTATCTTTCTATCTTTCTATCTATCTATCCGTCTGTCTATCTTTAAAACTGAAAGACATCCATTAAACATACACAATGACAGCATATTTAGTGTGTAATTGATGCTAAAACACAATTCTCACTCTCCTAATATAGCTGATTTTTGACAATGAACTGCATTTTTCATGTGAAGCATTTGATGTCATAAAGATGTAAACCTCACAAAGCAATTCTGTCACTGGTCAGTTTGCTTGACAGACATCTGACTTTAAGGTACTAGCCAATGGAAACATGGTGACATGTAAATATGAAAGCACATTAGGACAAAATATGCAATAAGATAGAGGCAAAGGGAGATGGCTGCTGGGAATGTATTTCATTTATCCCAGAAAATCTTTAAATCTAAGTATTAATACTACGTTGATGTACTTTTGAAATTGGAGAGCTACTTTTTACTAAAAGTACATCTCCCTTATATAATTAAGTATAATGCAGACCTGCTCAAAAACTTAGTATAATTAAAGAAGTCTTATGCCATAAATGATGATGATGAGAGCTGCTTATATGAATGTCTATAGTGGTTTTCTCTACCAGTGTCACTGTATTAGACAACTGTTATCAAACTTAGCAATAATGATGCATTAATCTGCCAATCAAGTGTGAAAGCTGGCTATGTGTATAGGCATAGTAAACACATATCATCATCATCCTCATTATCATTTATTTATATAGTGTCACTAATAGCGCAGCGCTGTACAGAGAACCCATTCACATCAGTCCCTACCCTATTGGAGCTTACAGTCTAAATTCCCTAATATAGACACACACTCACACACAGACAGAGAGGGAGAGACTAGGGTCAATTTTGATAGCAGCCAATTAACCTAACAGTATGTTTTTTGGAGTGTGGGAGGAAACCCACGCAAACACAGGGAGAACATACAAACTTCACACAGATAAGGCCATTGTTGATATAAGTACTGGCTCTGCTTACCATTGTCCAGTCTAGTACATAACTGTATTAATGCTGTGAAATATTATTACTTTGAATGCCTTAAATATGCAAGAGCGCATTTGGGTAAGTTTATGCTAATAAAAGATATATGCACTTTTCTTGCCTACCCATACTATTTAATAACCACCAAAAATTAAGCAATATGTAAGCACTGCTTCCAGTTGAAATCAGTCTGTCTATCTATCTATCTATCTATCTTTCTATCTATCTATCTTTCTATCTTTCTATCTATCTATCTATCGGTCTGTCTATCTTTAAAACTGAAAGACATCCATTAAACATACACAATGACAGCATATTTAGTGTGTAATTGATGCTAAAACACAATTCTCACTCTCCTAATATAGCTGATTTTTGACAATGAACTGCATTTTTCATGTGAAGCATTTGATGTCATAAAGATGTAAACCTCACAAAGCAATTCTGTCACTGGTCAGTTTGCTTGACAGACATCTGACTTTAAGGTACTAGCCAATGGAAACATGGTGACATGTAAATATGAAAGCACATTAGGACAAAATATGCAATAAGATAGAGGCAAAGGGAGATGGCTGCTGGGAATGTATTTCATTTATCCCAGAAAATCTTTAAATCTAAGTATTAATACTACGTTGATGTACTTTTGAAATTGGAGAGCTACTTTTTACTAAAAGTACATCTCCCTTATATAATTAAGTATAATGCAGACCTGCTCAAAAACTTAGTATAATTAAAGAAGTCTTATGCAATAAATGATGATGATGAGAGCTGCTTATGTGAATGTCTATAGTGGTTTTCTCTACCAGTGTCATTGTATTAGACAACTGTTATCAAACTTAGCAATAATGATGCATTAATCTGCCAATCAAGTGTGAAAGCTGGCTATGTGTATAGGCATAGTAAACACATATCATCATCATCCTCATTATCATTTATTTATATAGTGTCACTAATAGCGCAGCGCTGTACAGAGAACCCATTCACATCAGTCCCTACCCTATTGGAGCTTACAGTCTAAATTCCCTAATATAGACACACACTCACACACAGACAGAGAGGGAGAGACTAGGGTCAATTTTGATAGCAGCCAATTAACCTAACAGTATGTTTTTTGGAGTGTGGGAGGAAACCACAGCACCCGGAGGAAACCCACGCAAACACAGGGAGAACATACAAACTTCACACAGATAAGGCCATTGTTGATATAAGTACTGGCTCTGCTTACCATTGTCCAGTCTAGTACATAACTGTATTAATGCTGTGAAATATTATTACTTTGAATGCCTTAAATATGCAAGAGCGCATTTGGGTAAGTTTATGCTAATAAAAGATATATGCACTTTTCTTGCCTACCCATACTATTTAATAACCACCAAAAATTAAGCAATATGTAAGCACTGCTTCCAGTTGAAATCAGTCTGTCTGTCTGTCTATCTATCTATCTATCTATCTATCTTTCTATCTTTCTATCTATCTATCCGTCTGTCTATCTTTAAAACTGAAAGACATCCATTAAACATACACAATGACAGCATATTTAGTGTGTAATTGATGCTAAAACACAATTCTCACTCTCCTAATATAGCTGATTTTTGACAATGAACTGCATTTTTCATGTGAAGCATTTGATGTCATAAAGATGTAAACCTCACAAAGCAATTCTGTCACTGGTCAGTTTGCTTGACAGACATCTGACTTTAAGGTACTAGCCAATGGAAACATGGTGACATGTAAATATGAAAGCACATTAGGACAAAATATGCAATAAGATAGAGGCAAAGGGAGATGGCTGCTGGGAATGTATTTCATTTATCCCAGAAAATCTTTAAATCTAAGTATTAATACTACGTTGATGTACTTTTGAAATTGGAGAGCTACTTTTTACTAAAAGTACATCTCCCTTATATAATTAAGTATAATGCAGACCTGCTCAAAAACTTAGTATAATTAAAGAAGTCTTATGCCATAAATGATGATGATGAGAGCTGCTTATGTGAATGTCTATAGTGGTTTTCTCTACCAGTGTCACTGTATTAGACAACTGTTATCAAACTTAGCAATAATGATGCATTAATCTGCCAATCAAGTGTGAAAGCTGGCTATGTGTATAGGCATAGTAAACACATATCATCATCATCCTCATTATCATTTATTTATATAGTGTCACTAATAGCGCAGCGCTGTACAGAGAACCCATTCACATCAGTCCCTACCCTATTGGAGCTTACAGTCTAAATTCCCTAATATAGACACACACTCACAAACAGACAGAGAGGGAGAGACTAGGGTCAATTTTGATAGCAGCCAATTAACCTAACAGTATGTTTTTTGGAGTGTGGGAGGAAACCACAGCACCCGGAGGAAACCCACGCAAACACAGGGAGAACATACAAACTTCACACAGATAAGGCCATTGTTGATATAAGTACTGGCTCTGCTTACCATTGTCCAGTCTAGTACATAACTGTATTAATGCTGTGAAATATTATTACTTTGAATGCCTTAAATATGCAAGAGCGCATTTGGGTAAGTTTATGCTAATAAAAGATATATGCACTTTTCTTGCCTACCCATACTATTTAATAACCACCAAAAATTAAGCAATATGTAAGCACTGCTTCCAGTTGAAATCAGTCTGTCTGTCTATCTATCTATCTTTCTATCTATCTATCTATCTATCTTTCTATCTTTCTATCTATCTATCTATCTATCGGTCTGTCTATCTTTAAAACTGAAAGACATCCATTAAACATACACAATGACAGCATATTTAGTGTGTAATTGATGCTAAAACACAATTCTCACTCTCCTAATATAGCTGATTTTTGACAATGAACTGCATTTTTCATGTGAAGCATTTGATGTCATAAAGATGTAAACCTCACAAAGCAATTCTGTCACTGGTCAGTTTGCTTGACAGACATCTGACTTTAAGGTACTAGCCAATGGAAACATGGTGACATGTAAATATGAAAGCACATTAGGACAAAATATGCAATAAGATAGAGGCAAAGGGAGATGGCTGCTGGGAATGTATTTCATTTATCCCAGAAAATCTTTAAATCTAAGTATTAATACTACGTTGATGTACTTTTGAAATTGGAGAGCTACTTTTTACTAAAAGTACATCTCCCTTATATAATTAAGTATAATGCAGACCTGCTCAAAAACTTAGTATAATTAAAGAAGTCTTATGCCATAAATGATGATGATGAGAGCTGCTTATGTGAATGTCTATAGTGGTTTTCTCTACCAGTGTCACTGTATTAGACAACTGTTATCAAACTTAGCAATAATGATGCATTAATCTGCCAATCAAGTGTGAAAGCTGGCTATGTGTATAGGCATAGTAAACACATATCATCATCATCCTCATTATCATTTATTTATATAGTGTCACTAATAGCGCAGCGCTGTACAGAGAACCCATTCACATCAGTCCCTACCCTATTGGAGCTTACAGTCTAAATTCCCTAATATAGACACACACTCACACACAGACAGAGAGGGAGAGACTAGGGTCAATTTTGATAGCAGCCAATTAACCTAACAGTATGTTTTTTGGAGTGTGGGAGGAAACCCACGCAAACACAGGGAGAACATACAAACTTCACACAGATAAGGCCATTGTTGATATAAGTACTGGCTCTGCTTACCATTGTCCAGTCTAGTACATAACTGTATTAATGCTGTGAAATATTATTACTTTGAATGCCTTAAATATGCAAGAGCGCATTTGGGTAAGTTTATGCTAATAAAAGATATATGCACTTTTCTTGCCTACCCATACTATTTAATAACCACCAAAAATTAAGCAATATGTAAGCACTGCTTCCAGTTGAAATCAGTCTGTCTGTCTATCTATCTATCTTTCTATCTATCTATCTATCTATCTTTCTATCTTTCTATCTATCTATCGGTCTGTCTATCTTTAAAACTGAAAGACATCCATTAAACATACACAATGACAGCATATTTAGTGTGTAATTGATGCTAAAACACAATTCTCACTCTCCTAATATAGCTGATTTTTGACAATGAACTGCATTTTTCATGTGAAGCATTTGATGTCATAAAGATGTAAACCTCACAAAGCAATTCTGTCACTGGTCAGTTTGCTTGACAGACATCTGACTTTAAGGTACTAGCCAATGGAAACATGGTGACATGTAAATATGAAAGCACATTAGGACAAAATATGCAATAAGATAGAGGCAAAGGGAGATGGCTGCTGGGAATGTATTTCATTTATCCCAGAAAATCTTTAAATCTAAGTATTAATACTACGTTGATGTACTTTTGAAATTGGAGAGCTACTTTTTACTAAAAGTACATCTCCCTTATATAATTAAGTATAATGCAGACCTGCTCAAAAACTTAGTATAATTAAAGAAGTCTTATGCCATAAATGATGATGATGAGAGCTGCTTATGTGAATGTCTATAGTGGTTTTCTCTACCAGTGTCACTGTATTAGACAACTGTTATCAAACTTAGCAATAATGATGCATTAATCTGCCAATCAAGTGTGAAAGCTGGCTATGTGTATAGGCATAGTAAACACATATCATCATCATCCTCATTATCATTTATTTATATAGTGTCACTAATAGCGCAGCGCTGTACAGAGAACCCATTCACATCAGTCCCTACCCTATTGGAGCTTACAGTCTAAATTCCCTAATATAGACACACACTCACACACAGACAGAGAGGGAGAGACTAGGGTCAATTTTGATAGCAGCCAATTAACCTAACAGTATGTTTTTTGGAGTGTGGGAGGAAACCCACGCAAACACAGGGAGAACATACAAACTTCACACAGATAAGGCCATTGTTGATATAAGTACTGGCTCTGCTTACCATTGTCCAGTCTAGTACATAACTGTATTAATGCTGTGAAATATTATTACTTTGAATGCCTTAAAAATGCAAGAGCGCATTTGGGTAAGTTTATGCTAATAAAAGATATATGCACTTTTCTTGCCTACCCATACTATTTAATAACCACCAAAAATTAAGCAATATGTAAGCACTGCTTCCAGTTGAAATCAGTCTGTCTGTCTGTCTATCTATCTATCTATCTATCTTTCTATCTATCTATCTTTCTATCTTTCTATCTATCTATCCGTCTGTCTGTCTTTAAAACTGAAAGACATCCATTAAACATACACAATGACAGCATATTTAGTGTGTAATTGATGCTAAAACACAATTCTCACTCTCCTAATATAGCTGATTTTTGACAATGAACTGCATTTTTCATGTGAAGCATTTGATGTCATAAAGATGTAAACCTCACAAAGCAATTCTGTCACTGGTCAGTTTGCTTGACAGACATCTGACTTTAAGGTACTAGCCAATGGAAACATGGTGACATGTAAATATGAAAGCACATTAGGACAAAATATGCAATAAGATAGAGGCAAAGGGAGATGGCTGCTGGGAATGTATTTCATTTATCCCAGAAAATCTTTAAATCTAAGTATTAATACTACGTTGATGTACTTTTGAAATTGGAGAGCTACTTTTTACTAAAAGTACATCTCCCTTATATAATTAAGTATAATGCAGACCTGCTCAAAAACTTAGTATAATTAAAGAAGTCTTATGCCATAAATGATGATGATGAGAGCTGCTTATGTGAATGTCTATAGTGGTTTTCTCTACCAGTGTCACTGTATTAGACAACTGTTATCAAACTTAGCAATAATGATGCATTAATCTGCCAATCAAGTGTGAAAGCTGGCTATGTGTATAGGCATAGTAAACACATATCATCATCATCCTCATTATCATTTATTTATATAGTGTCACTAATAGCGCAGCGCTGTACAGAGAACCCATTCACATCAGTCCCTACCCTATTGGAGCTTACAGTCTAAATTCCCTAATATAGACACACACTCACACACAGACAGAGAGGGAGAGACTAGGGTCAATTTTGATAGCAGCCAATTAACCTAACAGTATGTTTTTTGGAGTGTGGGAGGAAACCCACGCAAACACAGGGAGAACATACAAACTTCACACAGATAAGGCCATTGTTGATATAAGTACTGGCTCTGCTTACCATTGTCCAGTCTAGTACATAACTGTATTAATGCTGTGAAATATTATTACTTTGAATGCCTTAAAAATGCAAGAGCGCATTTGGGTAAGTTTATGCTAATAAAAGATATATGCACTTTTCTTGCCTACCCATACTATTTAATAACCACCAAAAATTAAGCAATATGTAAGCACTGCTTCCAGTTGAAATCAGTCTGTCTGTCTGTCTATCTATCTATCTTTCTATCTATCTATCTTTCTATCTATCTATCTATCGGTCTGTCTATCTTTAAAACTGAAAGACATCCATTAAACATACACAATGACAGCATATTTAGTGTGTAATTGATGCTAAAACACAATTCTCACTCTCCTAATATAGCTGATTTTTGACAATGAACTGCATTTTTCATGTGAAGCATTTGATGTCATAAAGATGTAAACCTCACAAAGCAATTCTGTCACTGGTCAGTTTGCTTGACAGACATCTGACTTTAAGGTACTAGCCAATGGAAACATGGTGACATGTAAATATGAAAGCACATTAGGACAAAATATGCAATAAGATAGAGGCAAAGGGAGATGGCTGCTGGGAATGTATTTCATTTATCCCAGAAAATCTTTAAATCTAAGTATTAATACTACGTTGATGTACTTTTGAAATTGGAGAGCTACTTTTTACTAAAAGTACATCTCCCTTATATAATTAAGTATAATGCAGACCTGCTCAAAAACTTAGTATAATTAAAGAAGTCTTATGCAATACATGATGATGATGAGAGCTGCTTATGTGAATGTCTATAGTGGTTTTCTCTACCAGTGTCATTGTATTAGACAACTGTTATCAAACTTAGCAATAATGATGCATTAATCTGCCAATCAAGTGTGAAAGCTGGCTATGTGTATAGGCATAGTAAACACATATCATCATCATCCTCATTATCATTTATTTATATAGTGTCACTAATAGCGCAGCGCTGTACAGAGAACCCATTCACATCAGTCCCTACCCTATTGGAGCTTACAGTCTAAATTCCCTAATATAGACACACACTCACACACAGACAGAGAGGGAGAGACTAGGGTCAATTTTGATAGCAGCCAATTAACCTAACAGTATGTTTTTTGGAGTGTGGGAGGAAACCCACGCAAACACAGGGAGAACATACAAACTTCACACAGATAAGGCCATTGTTGATATAAGTACTGGCTCTGCTTACCATTGTCCAGTCTAGTACATAACTGTATTAATGCTGTGAAATATTATTACTTTGAATGCCTTAAAAATGCAAGAGCGCATTTGGGTAAGTTTATGCTAATAAAAGATATATGCACTTTTCTTGCCTACCCATACTATTTAATAACCACCAAAAATTAAGCAATATGTAAGCACTGCTTCCAGTTGAAATCAGTCTGTCTGTCTGTCTATCTATCTATCTTTCTATCTATCTATCTTTCTATCTATCTATCTATCGGTCTGTCTATCTTTAAAACTGAAAGACATCCATTAAACATACACAATGACAGCATATTTAGTGTGTAATTGATGCTAAAACACAATTCTCACTCTCCTAATATAGCTGATTTTTGACAATGAACTGCATTTTTCATGTGAAGCATTTGATGTCATAAAGATGTAAACCTCACAAAGCAATTCTGTCACTGGTCAGTTTGCTTGACAGACATCTGACTTTAAGGTACTAGCCAATGGAAACATGGTGACATGTAAATATGAAAGCACATTAGGACAAAATATGCAATAAGATAGAGGCAAAGGGAGATGGCTGCTGGGAATGTATTTCATTTATCCCAGAAAATCTTTAAATCTAAGTATTAATACTACGTTGATGTACTTTTGAAATTGGAGAGCTACTTTTTACTAAAAGTACATCTCCCTTATATAATTAAGTATAATGCAGACCTGCTCAAAAACTTAGTATAATTAAAGAAGTCTTATGCAATACATGATGATGATGAGAGCTGCTTATGTGAATGTCTATAGTGGTTTTCTCTACCAGTGTCATTGTATTAGACAACTGTTATCAAACTTAGCAATAATGATGCATTAATCTGCCAATCAAGTGTGAAAGCTGGCTATGTGTATAGGCATAGTAAACACATATCATCATCATCCTCATTATCATTTATTTATATAGTGTCACTAATAGCGCAGCGCTGTACAGAGAACCCATTCACATCAGTCCCTACCCTATTGGAGCTTACAGTCTAAATTCCCTAATATAGACACACACTCACACACAGACAGAGAGGGAGAGACTAGGGTCAATTTTGATAGCAGCCAATTAACCTAACAGTATGTTTTTTGGAGTGTGGGAGGAAACCACAGCACCCGGAGGAAACCCACGCAAACACAGGGAGAACATACAAACTTCACACAGATAAGGCCATTGTTGATATAAGTACTGGCTCTGCTTACCATTGTCCAGTCTAGTACATAACTGTATTAATGCTGTGAAATATTATTACTTTGAATGCCTTAAATATGCAAGAGCGCATTTGGGTAAGTTTATGCTAATAAAAGATATATGCACTTTTCTTGCCTACCCATACTATTTAATAACCACCAAAAATTAAGCAATATGTAAGCACTGCTTCCAGTTGAAATCAGTCTGTCTGTCTATCTATCTATCTTTCTATCTATCTATCTATCTTTCTATCTTTCTATCTATCTATCGGTCTGTCTATCTTTAAAACTGAAAGACATCCATTAAACATACACAATGACAGCATATTTAGTGTGTAATTGATGCTAAAACACAATTCTCACTCTCCTAATATAGCTGATTTTTGACAATGAACTGCATTTTTCATGTGAAGCATTTGATGTCATAAAGATGTAAACCTCACAAAGCAATTCTGTCACTGGTCAGTTTGCTTGACAGACATCTGACTTTAAGGTACTAGCCAATGGAAACATGGTGACATGTAAATATGAAAGCACATTAGGACAAAATATGCAATAAGATAGAGGCAAAGGGAGATGGCTGCTGGGAATGTATTTCATTTATCCCAGAAAATCTTTAAATCTAAGTATTAATACTACGTTGATGTACTTTTGAAATTGGAGAGCTACTTTTTACTAAAAGTACATCTCCCTTATATAATTAAGTATAATGCAGACCTGCTCAAAAACTTAGTATAATTAAAGAAGTCTTATGCCATAAATGATGATGATGAGAGCTGCTTATGTGAATGTCTATAGTGGTTTTCTCTACCAGTGTCACTGTATTAGACAACTGTTATCAAACTTAGCAATAATGATGCATTAATCTGCCAATCAAGTGTGAAAGCTGGCTATGTGTATAGGCATAGTAAACACATATCATCATCCTCATTATCATTTATTTATATAGTGTCACTAATAGCGCAGCGCTGTACAGAGAACCCATTCACATCAGTCCCTACCCTATTGGAGCTTACAGTCTAAATTCCCTAATATAGACACACACTCACACACAGACAGAGAGGGAGAGACTAGGGTCAATTTTGATAGCAGCCAATTAACCTAACAGTATGTTTTTTGGAGTGTGGGAGGAAACCCACGCAAACACAGGGAGAACATACAAACTTCACACAGATAAGGCCATTGTTGATATAAGTACTGGCTCTGCTTACCATTGTCCAGTCTAGTACATAACTGTATTAATGCTGTGAAATATTATTACTTTGAATGCCTTAAATATGCAAGAGCGCATTTGGGTAAGTTTATGCTAATAAAAGATATATGCACTTTTCTTGCCTACCCATACTATTTAATAACCACCAAAAATTAAGCAATATGTAAGCACTGCTTCCAGTTGAAATCAGTCTGTCTGTCTATCTATCTATCTATCTATCTATCTATCTTTCTATCTATCTATCTATCTATCTTTCTATCTATCTATCGGTCTGTCTATCTTTAAAACTGAAAGACATCCATTAAACATACACAATGACAGCATATTTAGTGTGTAATTGATGCTAAAACACAATTCTCACTCTCCTAATATAGCTGATTTTTGACAATGAACTGCATTTTTCATGTGAAGCATTTGATGTCATAAAGATGTAAACCTCACAAAGCAATTCTGTCACTGGTCAGTTTGCTTGACAGACATCTGACTTTAAGGTACTAGCCAATGGAAACATGGTGACATGTAAATATGAAAGCACATTAGGACAAAATATGCAATAAGATAGAGGCAAAGGGAGATGGCTGCTGGGAATGTATTTCATTTATCCCAGAAAATCTTTAAATCT
>NW_027448168.1:35000-52500 GCF_038048845.1 Mixophyes fleayi | reverse complement strand
AATGTCTATAGTGGTTTTCTCTACCAGTGTCATTGTATTAGACAACTGTTATCAAACTTAGCAATAATGATGCATTAATCTGCCAATCAAGTGTGAAAGCTGGCTATGTGTATAGGCATAGTAAACACATATCATCATCATCCTCATTATCATTTATTTATATAGTGTCACTAATAGCGCAGCGCTGTACAGAGAACCCATTCACATCAGTCCCTACCCTATTGGAGCTTACAGTCTAAATTCCCTAATATAGACACACACTCACACACAGAGAGGGAGAGACTAGGGTCAATTTTGATAGCAGCCAATTAACCTAACAGTATGTTTTTTGGAGTGTGGGAGGAAACCACAGCACCCGGAGGAAACCCACGCAAACACAGGGAGAACATACAAACTTCACACAGATAAGGCCATTGTTGATATAAGTACTGGCTCTGCTTACCATTGTCCAGTCTAGTACATAACTGTATTAATGCTGTGAAATATTATTACTTTGAATGCCTTAAATATGCAAGAGCGCATTTGGGTAAGTTTATGCTAATAAAAGATATATGCACTTTTCTTGCCTACCCATACTATTTAATAACCACCAAAAATTAAGCAATATGTAAGCACTGCTTCCAGTTGAAATCAGTCTGTCTGTCTGTCTATCTATCTATCTATCTTTCTATCTTTCTATCTATCTATCTTTCTATCTTTCTATCCGTCTGTCTATCTTTAAAACTGAAAGACATCCATTAAACATACACAATGACAGCATATTTAGTGTGTAATTGATGCTAAAGCACAATTCTCACTCTCCTAATATAGCTGATTTTTGACAATGAACTGCATTTTTCATGTGAAGCATTTGATGTCATAAAGATGTAAACCTCACAAAGCAATTCTGTCACTGGTCAGTTTGCTTGACAGACATCTGACTTTAAGGTACTAGCCAATGGAAACATGGTGACATGTAAATATGAAAGCACATTAGGACAAAATATGCAATAAGATAGAGGCAAAGGGAGATGGCTGCTGGGAATGTATTTCATTTATCCCAGAAAATCTTTAAATCTAAGTATTAATACTACGTTGATGTACTTTTGAAATTGGAGAGCTACTTTTTACTAAAAGTACATCTCCCTTATATAATTAAGTATAATGCAGACCTGCTCAAAAACTTAGTATAATTAAAGAAGTCTTATGCCATAAATGATGATGATGAGAGCTGCTTATGTGAATGTCTATAGTGGTTTTCTCTACCAGTGTCACTGTATTAGACAACTGTTATCAAACTTAGCAATAATGATGCATTAATCTGCCAATCAAGTGTGAAAGCTGGCTATGTGTATAGGCATAGTAAACACATATCATCATGTGAAAGTATTTTCCTTTTCTCCTTTTTGGGTTACAATCTCCTTAATATACTGGCAAATATATGTATGACCATTTAATACCGTTAACAACTCCTCGCAAAAGGTATTTCTGAATTAACCCATGAAATATCATTTTTATATTTCTTTATATCGACAAGTTTCAAGAATAATCACGACAAGATATAGGATTTGTTTAAAGTGTGTTGTATTATATTATAGAACAATAAACAGCGTAACAATATTGTACACACAATATAGCTTTAGTGCAATATATATCATACTTATTGCCTGTAATATAGATATATATGTAATTGTGTGTATTTTGACTAACTATTGTCTAAAGGTGTGTGTGTGTGTGCATTGTGTAGTGAAGGGGGAGGGGAGAATCCATACAGACCACAAACATACCTCACTTAAAGTCTAGCGGCCATTTTCAAGCACATGGTTTCAACCAGTTCAAACTACTACACTTTCTATGCATAAACCAACATAACCTGCACTTTCTATGCATATCTAACAATCTGATCACTTAACCACAATCTGATCACTTCCTAATCCATCACTTTCTATGCAATGTAGTCACCATCCAAAATGGCTGACTTGCCATGCTTGTAGGCCCACAAGGCCTACTAAACAATTACAGTTACTAAACAATGTGAACTCAGTACAGACCCATTACTCATTACAAGCAGTATTTAGCCAATCCACCACAAATAGCTCTATAATCAGCAGTAAACGCACAATGTCCACTGGCCAATTTTAACACCTGATATTTCACACATAGCACAAACGTCTCCATTCCCAAAGCCTAACAAATCGATCCAAACACAAATGCTATCATTTATCCCAACCAGGATCCAGACTATGTATAGTACAGCACTCCACAAGTCACAGCACAGCATTAACTATGTATAAACACAAATGCTTTCATTTATCCCAACCAGGCATGCATTTATGTAACTCTGTCCATATAACTCTGTCCATATCAATCCAATCAATTCAAACTTTCATTCTCACTTAAACTTTCATATCACTTACAACAAATAATCATTCAATCTTATGTCCTCCATTCAACAACACATTATAACATGCTCACACTCACCTTTCATGTCATGCACACTCCATACTAGTCAGGGCCTAAGTAGGCCTGTTCACCTAGGAGCTACATTACCTATCAGTCCGAAATCCAGCATGGAGTGAAAGTGTCCAGGCTAATTTCTTTGTCTACTAAACACCTCTTGTGGGCGCAGTCTGGAAGCTGGCTATAGGCTTTCATTTGCTAATTACAGACAAAATGCTGAAAACCTGTTTAAGTATTTAGTTACCACCCACAATCACAGGTGGGGGGCAGAATGGCTAATTTTGTGCAAAGCTAGTGTGCTAATTCAACTGTGACTGAATCTCTGTTATATATTATAAAATTAAGCATAAATAATATATTATTTATGCACTCTTTATCATTCCCCCTGATGTCAGTTTTCTGTCATTACAGTTAGACTGACAGATATCTGTTGTCATCTCTTATCAGTGTCCCTAGTGTTCCTAGTGATTGTATGTAACATGTATGAGTGTGTGTGAACAGGTGGTCAATAAGGCTACATATTAATATATATATTTGAGTTTGGAATTAATTATGGTAAGGCAATTTTTAGCACAAATATCAAGAAAGAATGGGGGAAGACGCTAATGGATCTCCTACGTTGCCATGTCTGATGAAAAAACCTTGTCTTAGGAGAAAAAATCAACACATGTCAAGGTACTCCCCAATAAATTATCCCTCAACAATTAAATCTAAGATCCGAAGGTTGTTCCATCTTTGGTGTCTCTTCATGATGTCATCATCTTCGCCAAGTACGATGGGGGGGAAGTCTTGTGGGGTACAGTCATCTTTGACATCTGGTTTGGATCTCTTCTGTGTCCAAGTCCTGCCATTCTGTGTCCTTAACGACCATCTCAGGATCTCGTGTCATCTGTCAGGGATATCATCTGCTACAGCTGGGCACCGTCTTAATTCTCATCCATCTTGTAGGAAAGAAAATAAAAATATCAGTTGTTTTGAAATTTTTACTTTTTCCTACCCATCTGTCGTTCCTGCGTCCGGTCCACTTGTAGCATTTCGATATCCTCTGCAGCTGTCCACTTCTTGGTTCCTAATATGGGAAGAAAAACAAAAATACTCTTCTGGGAATTCTCCCTTCCGAGCATGGTAAGAATCCTATCCCGTCCCCTCTGATGACTTACGAATTTCATTCCAGGTGTTACCATCATTATGGACTTGAAAAAAACAAACATTTTTCTGTCCTTTGCGAGTATTATGGACCAAACTTCACATATTTTTGACCACTAGGTGGCGCCAGGGATCTGTAGACTGACTTATCTTATTACAATACCATAAAAATTCCTTCAAAGTTTCCATGTACCTGGGAAACTCAAATTTTTATACCTTTCTTAGCATTACCATTATCCCCCTTTTTCTCATTTCCAATGATCTATGTATCAGTTGGGAAGGAGAAACAAAGGAATCCTGTTCTTAGTAACCTGTGGAGACAGAAAGAAATGTGAGTATACATAATACATTTATGTCACATAACGTCATCTTACCTAATCATATCTCCAAGGACACACGATGTTTAGAGATTTACCCATTTAGTATATTGGTGATGGCAATGTCCCTCTAAAGAACCTCTTTAAACACTTAAAAGCATTAGACATTTTGTACATAACCATCTTTGCTGGGTAACGGATCTGTATATCCACTACTGATGTTCTCTCTCTAAGAAAGAAAACTGATTTAGGCACATTATTGCCCCTACTGGCCAGCAAAGATTAATGCAACAAAATCACTAAACCACCATTTTGTTTTATCAGTCCCCCTGATCCTGGTGAATAAAACTACTACTCACTGGGGTTTATTTTATTTAACTCGGTTTTATGGGTATTTATGAACACAAACTTTAGAAATTTGTGTCTGTCATCAACAAGCACTAATATTCATGCCCTGGGTTTCTCCTTGACTCTAGTTTACCATGTCTACATACAATTGTGTTTTTTCCTACCTAGTCCTTATGTAATGATATAACAGTTCTGATGGCATTTATCAGATGCTGTGTAACCTTACATAAGTGGAAATTTCATGTCACATTTTTGAGTGGCATATACCACTGTGCATTAGGATCCACCTTTTTATCCCTAGGCAATAAAACACATTACCATTATCCAGGGGTTTCATTAATTCTAATGCTACATGTTGCCAAACACCTCCAAAATAATGACATGTAAAATTATCAAATCTATATTTTATCCCGCCCATTTCCAGAGTACAAACTCTGATGAAGGGGCTGCAATATATATTTGTAAGTTGTAACCACTAGGTAGTGTGTCTGTTACCAATATTATTGGTTCTTTACAATATACCATTATAAATTACCTGTATATACCTGGGTTTTTAAAATGAGTAGGGTTTTAAATACCACCTCTCTATTATCCCATATGTCCTCATATACAGTTTTAAAACAAATGCATATATATCTGAGACATTGCAAGGGCTAAATCAATTTTCATTTGTTGACATAACAGCAAGGACGTCTCCTTGCATACATTCAACTATCTCCAATGACAAAACCCAAATTTTACTTATTATTCCCTATTACTTATGTTACCAGGGCAATTAAGTGTTCAATGCTCTGAGTACATATAATACCTTATTTCTCAGAATTTATAATGTAATATTTTTTTTACCATCTAAAATCAAGTCTTTTGCAGCCATGTACATACCTACCTGTGGCCTGCTTTACTAAAAAACCTTGATTTAGACATACTACATCTGTGGCATCTTGAATAATATAAATATTCATATTTTACCTGCCGCGACCTGTGATACGGTCCACGTAATTACACCTAGCTTATCAATACATAACCTGATTATAAGCTTACTACTGGTGATCACTATACGTTTTAGCAGGGTTAAACACACAGGTTAAACATACCACACTTTGCGAGTTTCCAAAGTAATTAAAAAAATAAAATCCATATGTTCCATGTTATAGACTTGTGTGTTAATAATTTGTGTGAGTATCCCCCTGTCTACTGAGTGGAAATGCTGTTCTCAATCGTATAATGATTGGTAAATTCGTTTTGCAGATCTGGTTGCACCCAGCCAAAATCGCTAATAATGGCTTTACTGGGAAACCATTGCGCATGATCCGCTCATAATTTAAGTGTTGCCGTAGCCGTACCCACTAAACAACTGACAAAGGCGTGTTTCTACAGAAGTTACATATCGGAATGCCTCTATGGATTAACTATCCATATAACATAAAAATATTGTATCAACCCAAAGTAACTATCGGCGTATAATACAATTTGCGCCTTTTTCGCTATTTTCGTCACGTCGAATAATACGCACCCGTGACATCTCCGTTGTACTTTAGAGACATCTTTCTACACAATCTTCCAAACAATCACCTCCTACCACTACAATACAGGACAGGGTGTCCCAGCTTTCACGCTTATGCGTTTCTGCTAAGAATCCGTGAGCGCTACTCCCGTAATTCTTTTGTTTGACAGGGTTCTATATTACCCAGATATCACACACCCCTTGACAAAAACCGCCAAGTATCCAAAACTACCTCTCCAAACCTATTCTGTAGACAAGGTGTAATTATTATGTGATTAAAATGATCCCTAATTATCACATAACTTGCAAATTTGGTTATGCAAAAAGTCCTAATTAAAATATAAATTTCCACAGGAGAAGTTATAACTAAATTTGATTCTGGGGATTAAAAAAGGAAGAATTTTCTCCTGAGTATCTGTCCCCCCAGTCCACAGAATCAGATTTAAACTATAAATATAACCGCTAAGTAAACACAAGTCCTTCCAACTACACTGTATTATAAGTGAAGACAAAGCAATAGCCATCTTAGTACACCTAAAAATACAGAATTGTTCAACAGATACATACAACTCCCGTTATTAAACGTCTATTTGCCAACACATTATGAAAATTAAAAATCATAATCTAGATTCGCTGTAATTAATTATATATCTTTCAGGACACAGATGAAACAATGTTACTTGTCAAAACCGCTTTCTAGAAAAGGCGTACGGTAATATCACACAAATATTACCACCTTCGTTCCCGCCCCTCTATCAAACAAAAAAAAAAAGTTTACAATATAACAGTAATTTCACCCCTATATCTTCACGAAAATTATAAAAAAAAAACACAGTTCGGGCTGGCGCTCGCCATTGGGAAAGTATTTTCCTTTTCTCCTTTTTGGGTTACAATCTCCTTAATATACTGGCAAATATATGTATGACCATTTAATACCGTTAACAACTCCTCGCAAAAGGTATTTCTGAATTAACCCATGAAATATCATTTTTATATTTCTTTATATCGACAAGTTTCAAGAATAATCACGACAAGATATAGGATTTGTTTAAAGTGTGTTGTATTATATTATAGAACAATAAACAGCGTAACAATATTGTACACACAATATAGCTTTAGTGCAATATATATCATACTTATTGCCTGTAATATAGATATATATGTAATTGTGTGTATTTTGACTAACTATTGTCTAAAGGTGTGTGTGTGTGTGCATTGTGTAGTGAAGGGGGAGGGGAGAATCCATACAGACCACAAACATACCTCACTTAAAGTCTAGCGGCCATTTTCAAGCACATGGTTTCAACCAGTTCAAACTACTACACTTTCTATGCATAAACCAACATAACCTGCACTTTCTATGCATATCTAACAATCTGATCACTTAACCACAATCTGATCACTTCCTAATCCATCACTTTCTATGCAATGTAGTCACCATCCAAAATGGCTGACTTGCCATGCTTGTAGGCCCACAAGGCCTACTAAACAATTACAGTTACTAAACAATGTGAACTCAGTACAGACCCATTACTCATTACAAGCAGTATTTAGCCAATCCACCACAAATAGCTCTATAATCAGCAGTAAACGCACAATGTCCACTGGCCAATTTTAACACCTGATATTTCACACATAGCACAAACGTCTCCATTCCCAAAGCCTAACAAATCGATCCAAACACAAATGCTATCATTTATCCCAACCAGGATCCAGACTATGTATAGTACAGCACTCCACAAGTCACAGCACAGCATTAACTATGTATAAACACAAATGCTTTCATTTATCCCAACCAGGCATGCATTTATGTAACTCTGTCCATATAACTCTGTCCATATCAATCCAATCAATTCAAACTTTCATTCTCACTTAAACTTTCATATCACTTACAACAAATAATCATTCAATCTTATGTCCTCCATTCAACAACACATTATAACATGCTCACACTCACCTTTCATGTCATGCACACTCCATACTAGTCAGGGCCTAAGTAGGCCTGTTCACCTAGGAGCTACATTACCTATCAGTCCGAAATCCAGCATGGAGTGAAAGTGTCCAGGCTAATTTCTTTGTCTACTAAACACCTCTTGTGGGCGCAGTCTGGAAGCTGGCTATAGGCTTTCATTTGCTAATTACAGACAAAATGCTGAAAACCTGTTTAAGTATTTAGTTACCACCCACAATCACAGGTGGGGGGCAGAATGGCTAATTTTGTGCAAAGCTAGTGTGCTAATTCAACTGTGACTGAATCTCTGTTATATATTATAAAATTAAGCATAAATAATATATTATTTATGCACTCTTTATCATTCCCCCTGATGTCAGTTTTCTGTCATTACAGTTAGACTGACAGATATCTGTTGTCATCTCTTATCAGTGTCCCTAGTGTTCCTAGTGATTGTATGTAACATGTATGAGTGTGTGTGAACAGGTGGTCAATAAGGCTACATATTAATATATATATTTGAGTTTGGAATTAATTATGGTAAGGCAATTTTTAGCACAAATATCAAGAAAGAATGGGGGAAGACGCTAATGGATCTCCTACGTTGCCATGTCTGATGAAAAAACCTTGTCTTAGGAGAAAAAATCAACACATGTCAAGGTACTCCCCAATAAATTATCCCTCAACAATTAAATCTAAGATCCGAAGGTTGTTCCATCTTTGGTGTCTCTTCATGATGTCATCATCTTCGCCAAGTACGATGGGGGGGAAGTCTTGTGGGGTACAGTCATCTTTGACATCTGGTTTGGATCTCTTCTGTGTCCAAGTCCTGCCATTCTGTGTCCTTAACGACCATCTCAGGATCTCGTGTCATCTGTCAGGGATATCATCTGCTACAGCTGGGCACCGTCTTAATTCTCATCCATCTTGTAGGAAAGAAAATAAAAATATCAGTTGTTTTGAAATTTTTACTTTTTCCTACCCATCTGTCGTTCCTGCGTCCGGTCCACTTGTAGCATTTCGATATCCTCTGCAGCTGTCCACTTCTTGGTTCCTAATATGGGAAGAAAAACAAAAATACTCTTCTGGGAATTCTCCCTTCCGAGCATGGTAAGAATCCTATCCCGTCCCCTCTGATGACTTACGAATTTCATTCCAGGTGTTACCATCATTATGGACTTGAAAAAAACAAACATTTTTCTGTCCTTTGCGAGTATTATGGACCAAACTTCACATATTTTTGACCACTAGGTGGCGCCAGGGATCTGTAGACTGACTTATCTTATTACAATACCATAAAAATTCCTTCAAAGTTTCCATGTACCTGGGAAACTCAAATTTTTATACCTTTCTTAGCATTACCATTATCCCCCTTTTTCTCATTTCCAATGATCTATGTATCAGTTGGGAAGGAGAAACAAAGGAATCCTGTTCTTAGTAACCTGTGGAGACAGAAAGAAATGTGAGTATACATAATACATTTATGTCACATAACGTCATCTTACCTAATCATATCTCCAAGGACACACGATGTTTAGAGATTTACCCATTTAGTATATTGGTGATGGCAATGTCCCTCTAAAGAACCTCTTTAAACACTTAAAAGCATTAGACATTTTGTACATAACCATCTTTGCTGGGTAACGGATCTGTATATCCACTACTGATGTTCTCTCTCTAAGAAAGAAAACTGATTTAGGCACATTATTGCCCCTACTGGCCAGCAAAGATTAATGCAACAAAATCACTAAACCACCATTTTGTTTTATCAGTCCCCCTGATCCTGGTGAATAAAACTACTACTCACTGGGGTTTATTTTATTTAACTCGGTTTTATGGGTATTTATGAACACAAACTTTAGAAATTTGTGTCTGTCATCAACAAGCACTAATATTCATGCCCTGGGTTTCTCCTTGACTCTAGTTTACCATGTCTACATACAATTGTGTTTTTTCCTACCTAGTCCTTATGTAATGATATAACAGTTCTGATGGCATTTATCAGATGCTGTGTAACCTTACATAAGTGGAAATTTCATGTCACATTTTTGAGTGGCATATACCACTGTGCATTAGGATCCACCTTTTTATCCCTAGGCAATAAAACACATTACCATTATCCAGGGGTTTCATTAATTCTAATGCTACATGTTGCCAAACACCTCCAAAATAATGACATGTAAAATTATCAAATCTATATTTTATCCCGCCCATTTCCAGAGTACAAACTCTGATGAAGGGGCTGCAATATATATTTGTAAGTTGTAACCACTAGGTAGTGTGTCTGTTACCAATATTATTGGTTCTTTACAATATACCATTATAAATTACCTGTATATACCTGGGTTTTTAAAATGAGTAGGGTTTTAAATACCACCTCTCTATTATCCCATATGTCCTCATATACAGTTTTAAAACAAATGCATATATATCTGAGACATTGCAAGGGCTAAATCAATTTTCATTTGTTGACATAACAGCAAGGACGTCTCCTTGCATACATTCAACTATCTCCAATGACAAAACCCAAATTTTACTTATTATTCCCTATTACTTATGTTACCAGGGCAATTAAGTGTTCAATGCTCTGAGTACATATAATACCTTATTTCTCAGAATTTATAATGTAATATTTTTTTTACCATCTAAAATCAAGTCTTTTGCAGCCATGTACATACCTACCTGTGGCCTGCTTTACTAAAAAACCTTGATTTAGACATACTACATCTGTGGCATCTTGAATAATATAAATATTCATATTTTACCTGCCGCGACCTGTGATACGGTCCACGTAATTACACCTAGCTTATCAATACATAACCTGATTATAAGCTTACTACTGGTGATCACTATACGTTTTAGCAGGGTTAAACACACAGGTTAAACATACCACACTTTGCGAGTTTCCAAAGTAATTAAAAAAATAAAATCCATATGTTCCATGTTATAGACTTGTGTGTTAATAATTTGTGTGAGTATCCCCCTGTCTACTGAGTGGAAATGCTGTTCTCAATCGTATAATGATTGGTAAATTCGTTTTGCAGATCTGGTTGCACCCAGCCAAAATCGCTAATAATGGCTTTACTGGGAAACCATTGCGCATGATCCGCTCATAATTTAAGTGTTGCCGTAGCCGTACCCACTAAACAACTGACAAAGGCGTGTTTCTACAGAAGTTACATATCGGAATGCCTCTATGGATTAACTATCCATATAACATAAAAATATTGTATCAACCCAAAGTAACTATCGGCGTATAATACAATTTGCGCCTTTTTCGCTATTTTCGTCACGTCGAATAATACGCACCCGTGACATCTCCGTTGTACTTTAGAGACATCTTTCTACACAATCTTCCAAACAATCACCTCCTACCACTACAATACAGGACAGGGTGTCCCAGCTTTCACGCTTATGCGTTTCTGCTAAGAATCCGTGAGCGCTACTCCCGTAATTCTTTTGTTTGACAGGGTTCTATATTACCCAGATATCACACACCCCTTGACAAAAACCGCCAAGTATCCAAAACTACCTCTCCAAACCTATTCTGTAGACAAGGTGTAATTATTATGTGATTAAAATGATCCCTAATTATCACATAACTTGCAAATTTGGTTATGCAAAAAGTCCTAATTAAAATATAAATTTCCACAGGAGAAGTTATAACTAAATTTGATTCTGGGGATTAAAAAAGGAAGAATTTTCTCCTGAGTATCTGTCCCCCCAGTCCACAGAATCAGATTTAAACTATAAATATAACCGCTAAGTAAACACAAGTCCTTCCAACTACACTGTATTATAAGTGAAGACAAAGCAATAGCCATCTTAGTACACCTAAAAATACAGAATTGTTCAACAGATACATACAACTCCCGTTATTAAACGTCTATTTGCCAACACATTATGAAAATTAAAAATCATAATCTAGATTCGCTGTAATTAATTATATATCTTTCAGGACACAGATGAAACAATGTTACTTGTCAAAACCGCTTTCTAGAAAAGGCGTACGGTAATATCACACAAATATTACCACCTTCGTTCCCGCCCCTCTATCAAACAAAAAAAAAAAGTTTACAATATAACAGTAATTTCACCCCTATATCTTCACGAAAATTATAAAAAAAAAACACAGTTCGGGCTGGCGCTCGCCATTGGGAAAGTATTTTCCTTTTCTCCTTTTTGGGTTACAATCTCCTTAATATACTGGCAAATATATGTATGACCATTTAATACCGTTAACAACTCCTCGCAAAAGGTATTTCTGAATTAACCCATGAAATATCATTTTTATATTTCTTTATATCGACAAGTTTCAAGAATAATCACGACAAGATATAGGATTTGTTTAAAGTGTGTTGTATTATATTATAGAACAATAAACAGCGTAACAATATTGTACACACAATATAGCTTTAGTGCAATATATATCATACTTATTGCCTGTAATATAGATATATATGTAATTGTGTGTATTTTGACTAACTATTGTCTAAAGGTGTGTGTGTGTGTGCATTGTGTAGTGAAGGGGGAGGGGAGAATCCATACAGACCACAAACATACCTCACTTAAAGTCTAGCGGCCATTTTCAAGCACATGGTTTCAACCAGTTCAAACTACTACACTTTCTATGCATAAACCAACATAACCTGCACTTTCTATGCATATCTAACAATCTGATCACTTAACCACAATCTGATCACTTCCTAATCCATCACTTTCTATGCAATGTAGTCACCATCCAAAATGGCTGACTTGCCATGCTTGTAGGCCCACAAGGCCTACTAAACAATTACAGTTACTAAACAATGTGAACTCAGTACAGACCCATTACTCATTACAAGCAGTATTTAGCCAATCCACCACAAATAGCTCTATAATCAGCAGTAAACGCACAATGTCCACTGGCCAATTTTAACACCTGATATTTCACACATAGCACAAACGTCTCCATTCCCAAAGCCTAACAAATCGATCCAAACACAAATGCTATCATTTATCCCAACCAGGATCCAGACTATGTATAGTACAGCACTCCACAAGTCACAGCACAGCATTAACTATGTATAAACACAAATGCTTTCATTTATCCCAACCAGGCATGCATTTATGTAACTCTGTCCATATAACTCTGTCCATATCAATCCAATCAATTCAAACTTTCATTCTCACTTAAACTTTCATATCACTTACAACAAATAATCATTCAATCTT
The DNA here is from genome assembly GCF_038048845.1 of Mixophyes fleayi. Lineage (NCBI taxonomy): Eukaryota > Metazoa > Chordata > Amphibia > Anura > Limnodynastidae > Mixophyes > Mixophyes fleayi. The sequence goes on along the minus strand of NW_027448168.1, from coordinate 39,581 downwards.
ATGTCCTCCATTCAACAACACATTATAACATGCTCACACTCACCTTTCATGTCATGCACACTCCATACTAGTCAGGGCCTAAGTAGGCCTGTTCACCTAGGAGCTACATTACCTATCAGTCCGAAATCCAGCATGGAGTGAAAGTGTCCAGGCTAATTTCTTTGTCTACTAAACACCTCTTGTGGGCGCAGTCTGGAAGCTGGCTATAGGCTTTCATTTGCTAATTACAGACAAAATGCTGAAAACCTGTTTAAGTATTTAGTTACCACCCACAATCACAGGTGGGGGGCAGAATGGCTAATTTTGTGCAAAGCTAGTGTGCTAATTCAACTGTGACTGAATCTCTGTTATATATTATAAAATTAAGCATAAATAATATATTATTTATGCACTCTTTATCATTCCCCCTGATGTCAGTTTTCTGTCATTACAGTTAGACTGACAGATATCTGTTGTCATCTCTTATCAGTGTCCCTAGTGTTCCTAGTGATTGTATGTAACATGTATGAGTGTGTGTGAACAGGTGGTCAATAAGGCTACATATTAATATATATATTTGAGTTTGGAATTAATTATGGTAAGGCAATTTTTAGCACAAATATCAAGAAAGAATGGGGGAAGACGCTAATGGATCTCCTACGTTGCCATGTCTGATGAAAAAACCTTGTCTTAGGAGAAAAAATCAACACATGTCAAGGTACTCCCCAATAAATTATCCCTCAACAATTAAATCTAAGATCCGAAGGTTGTTCCATCTTTGGTGTCTCTTCATGATGTCATCATCTTCGCCAAGTACGATGGGGGGGAAGTCTTGTGGGGTACAGTCATCTTTGACATCTGGTTTGGATCTCTTCTGTGTCCAAGTCCTGCCATTCTGTGTCCTTAACGACCATCTCAGGATCTCGTGTCATCTGTCAGGGATATCATCTGCTACAGCTGGGCACCGTCTTAATTCTCATCCATCTTGTAGGAAAGAAAATAAAAATATCAGTTGTTTTGAAATTTTTACTTTTTCCTACCCATCTGTCGTTCCTGCGTCCGGTCCACTTGTAGCATTTCGATATCCTCTGCAGCTGTCCACTTCTTGGTTCCTAATATGGGAAGAAAAACAAAAATACTCTTCTGGGAATTCTCCCTTCCGAGCATGGTAAGAATCCTATCCCGTCCCCTCTGATGACTTACGAATTTCATTCCAGGTGTTACCATCATTATGGACTTGAAAAAAACAAACATTTTTCTGTCCTTTGCGAGTATTATGGACCAAACTTCACATATTTTTGACCACTAGGTGGCGCCAGGGATCTGTAGACTGACTTATCTTATTACAATACCATAAAAATTCCTTCAAAGTTTCCATGTACCTGGGAAACTCAAATTTTTATACCTTTCTTAGCATTACCATTATCCCCCTTTTTCTCATTTCCAATGATCTATGTATCAGTTGGGAAGGAGAAACAAAGGAATCCTGTTCTTAGTAACCTGTGGAGACAGAAAGAAATGTGAGTATACATAATACATTTATGTCACATAACGTCATCTTACCTAATCATATCTCCAAGGACACACGATGTTTAGAGATTTACCCATTTAGTATATTGGTGATGGCAATGTCCCTCTAAAGAACCTCTTTAAACACTTAAAAGCATTAGACATTTTGTACATAACCATCTTTGCTGGGTAACGGATCTGTATATCCACTACTGATGTTCTCTCTCTAAGAAAGAAAACTGATTTAGGCACATTATTGCCCCTACTGGCCAGCAAAGATTAATGCAACAAAATCACTAAACCACCATTTTGTTTTATCAGTCCCCCTGATCCTGGTGAATAAAACTACTACTCACTGGGGTTTATTTTATTTAACTCGGTTTTATGGGTATTTATGAACACAAACTTTAGAAATTTGTGTCTGTCATCAACAAGCACTAATATTCATGCCCTGGGTTTCTCCTTGACTCTAGTTTACCATGTCTACATACAATTGTGTTTTTTCCTACCTAGTCCTTATGTAATGATATAACAGTTCTGATGGCATTTATCAGATGCTGTGTAACCTTACATAAGTGGAAATTTCATGTCACATTTTTGAGTGGCATATACCACTGTGCATTAGGATCCACCTTTTTATCCCTAGGCAATAAAACACATTACCATTATCCAGGGGTTTCATTAATTCTAATGCTACATGTTGCCAAACACCTCCAAAATAATGACATGTAAAATTATCAAATCTATATTTTATCCCGCCCATTTCCAGAGTACAAACTCTGATGAAGGGGCTGCAATATATATTTGTAAGTTGTAACCACTAGGTAGTGTGTCTGTTACCAATATTATTGGTTCTTTACAATATACCATTATAAATTACCTGTATATACCTGGGTTTTTAAAATGAGTAGGGTTTTAAATACCACCTCTCTATTATCCCATATGTCCTCATATACAGTTTTAAAACAAATGCATATATATCTGAGACATTGCAAGGGCTAAATCAATTTTCATTTGTTGACATAACAGCAAGGACGTCTCCTTGCATACATTCAACTATCTCCAATGACAAAACCCAAATTTTACTTATTATTCCCTATTACTTATGTTACCAGGGCAATTAAGTGTTCAATGCTCTGAGTACATATAATACCTTATTTCTCAGAATTTATAATGTAATATTTTTTTTACCATCTAAAATCAAGTCTTTTGCAGCCATGTACATACCTACCTGTGGCCTGCTTTACTAAAAAACCTTGATTTAGACATACTACATCTGTGGCATCTTGAATAATATAAATATTCATATTTTACCTGCCGCGACCTGTGATACGGTCCACGTAATTACACCTAGCTTATCAATACATAACCTGATTATAAGCTTACTACTGGTGATCACTATACGTTTTAGCAGGGTTAAACACACAGGTTAAACATACCACACTTTGCGAGTTTCCAAAGTAATTAAAAAAATAAAATCCATATGTTCCATGTTATAGACTTGTGTGTTAATAATTTGTGTGAGTATCCCCCTGTCTACTGAGTGGAAATGCTGTTCTCAATCGTATAATGATTGGTAAATTCGTTTTGCAGATCTGGTTGCACCCAGCCAAAATCGCTAATAATGGCTTTACTGGGAAACCATTGCGCATGATCCGCTCATAATTTAAGTGTCGCCGTAGCCGTACCCACTAAACAACTGACAAAGGCGTGTTTCTACAGAAGTTACATATCGGAATGCCTCTATGGATTAACTATCCATATAACATAAAAATATTGTATCAACCCAAAGTAACTATCGGCGTATAATACAATTTGCGCCTTTTTCGCTATTTTCGTCACGTCGAATAATACGCACCCGTGACATCTCCGTTGTACTTTAGAGACATCTTTCTACACAATCTTCCAAACAATCACCTCCTACCACTACAATACAGGACAGGGTGTCCCAGCTTTCACGCTTATGCGTTTCTGCTAAGAATCCGTGAGCGCTACTCCCGTAATTCTTTTGTTTGACAGGGTTCTATATTACCCAGATATCACACACCCCTTGACAAAAACCGCCAAGTATCCAAAACTACCTCTCCAAACCTATTCTGTAGACAAGGTGTAATTATTATGTGATTAAAATGATCCCTAATTATCACATAACTTGCAAATTTGGTTATGCAAAAAGTCCTAATTAAAATATAAATTTCCACAGGAGAAGTTATAACTAAATTTGATTCTGGGGATTAAAAAAGGAAGAATTTTCTCCTGAGTATCTGTCCCCCCAGTCCACAGAATCAGATTTAAACTATAAATATAACCGCTAAGTAAACACAAGTCCTTCCAACTACACTGTATTATAAGTGAAGACAAAGCAATAGCCATCTTAGTACACCTAAAAATACAGAATTGTTCAACAGATACATACAACTCCCGTTATTAAACGTCTATTTGCCAACACATTATGAAAATTAAAAATCATAATCTAGATTCGCTGTAATTAATTATATATCTTTCAGGACACAGATGAAACAATGTTACTTGTCAAAACCGCTTTCTAGAAAAGGCGTACGGTAATATCACACAAATATTACCACCTTCGTTCCCGCCCCTCTATCAAACAAAAAAAAAAAGTTTACAATATAACAGTAATTTCACCCCTATATCTTCACGAAAATTATAAAAAAAAAACACAGTTCGGGCTGGCGCTCGCCATTGGGAAAGTATTTTCCTTTTCTCCTTTTTGGGTTACAATCTCCTTAATATACTGGCAAATATATGTATGACCATTTAATACCGTTAACAACTCCTCGCAAAAGGTATTTCTGAATTAACCCATGAAATATCATTTTTATATTTCTTTATATCGACAAGTTTCAAGAATAATCACGACAAGATATAGGATTTGTTTAAAGTGTGTTGTATTATATTATAGAACAATAAACAGCGTAACAATATTGTACACACAATATAGCTTTAGTGCAATATATATCATACTTATTGCCTGTAATATAGATATATATGTAATTGTGTGTATTTTGACTAACTATTGTCTAAAGGTGTGTGTGTGTGTGCATTGTGTAGTGAAGGGGGAGGGGAGAATCC
>NW_027448168.1:10000-25000 GCF_038048845.1 Mixophyes fleayi | reverse complement strand
TTATTACTTTGAATGCCTTAAATATGCAAGAGCGCATTTGGGTAAGTTTATGCTAATAAAAGATATATGCACTTTTCTTGCCTACCCATACTATTTAATAACCACCAAAAATTAAGCAATATGTAAGCACTGCTTCCAGTTGAAATCAGTCTGTCTGTCTGTCTGTCTGTCTGTCTGTCTGTCTGTCTGTCTGTCTGTCTGTCTGTCTGTCTGTCTATCTATCTATCTTTCTATCTTTCTATCTTTCTATCTATCTATCCGTCTGTCTATCTTTAAAACTGAAAGACATCCATTAAACATACACAATGACAGCATATTTAGTCTGTAATTGATGCTAAAACACAATTCTCACTCTCCTAATATAGCTGATTTTTGACAATGAACTGCATTTTTCATGTGAAGCATTTGATGTCATAAAGATGTAAACCTCACAAAGCAATTCTGTCACTGGTCAGTTTGCTTGACAGACATCTGACTTTAAGGTACTAGCCAATGGAAACATGGTGACATGTAAATATGAAAGCACATTAGGACAAAATATGCAATAAGATAGAGGCAAAGGGAGATGGCTGCTGGGAATGTATTTCATTTATCCCAGAAAATCTTTAAATCTAAGTATTAATACTACGTTGATGTACTTTTGAAATTGGAGAGCTACTTTTTACTAAAAGTACATCTCCCTTATATAATTAAGTATAATGCAGACCTGCTCAAAAACTTAGTATAATTAAAGAAGTCTTATGCCATAAATGATGATGATGAGAGCTGCTTATGTGAATGTCTATAGTGGTTTTCTCTACCAGTGTCACTGTATTAGACAACTGTTATCAAACTTAGCAATAATGATGCATTAATCTGCCAATCAAGTGTGAAAGCTGGCTATGTGTATAGGCATAGTAAACACATATCATCATCATCCTCATTATCATTTATTTATATAGTGTCACTAATAGCGCAGCGCTGTACAGAGAACCCATTCACATCAGTCCCTACCCTATTGGAGCTTACAGTCTAAATTCCCTAATATAGACACACACTCACACACAGACAGAGAGGGAGAGACTAGGGTCAATTTTGATAGCAGCCAATTAACCTAACAGTATGTTTTTTGGAGTGTGGGAGGAAACCACAGCACCCGGAGGAAACCCACGCAAACACAGGGAGAACATACAAACTTCACACAGATAAGGCCATTGTTGATATAAGTACTGGCTCTGCTTACCATTGTCCAGTCTAGTACATAACTGTATTAATGCTGTGAAATATTATTACTTTGAATGCCTTAAATATGCAAGAGCGCATTTGGGTAAGTTTATGCTAATAAAAGATATATGCACTTTTCTTGCCTACCCATACTATTTAATAACCACCAAAAATTAAGCAATATGTAAGCACTGCTTCCAGTTGAAATCAGTCTGTCTGTCTGTCTGTCTATCTATCTATCTATCTATCTATCTTTCTATCTATCTATCTATCTTTCTATCTTTCTATCTATCTATCCGTCTGTCTATCTTTAAAACTGAAAGACATCCATTAAACATACACAATGACAGCATATTTAGTGTGTAATTGATGCTAAAACACAATTCTCACTCTCCTAATATAGCTGATTTTTGACAATGAACTGCATTTTTCATGTGAAGCATTTGATGTCATAAAGATGTAAACCTCACAAAGCAATTCTGTCACTGGTCAGTTTGCTTGACAGACATCTGACTTTAAGGTACTAGCCAATGGAAACATGGTGACATGTAAATATGAAAGCACATTAGGACAAAATATGCAATAAGATAGAGGCAAAGGGAGATGGCTGCTGGGAATGTATTTCATTTATCCCAGAAAATCTTTAAATCTAAGTATTAATACTACGTTGATGTACTTTTGAAATTGGAGAGCTACTTTTTACTAAAAGTACATCTCCCTTATATAATTAAGTATAATGCAGACCTGCTCAAAAACTTAGTATAATTAAAGAAGTCTTATGCCATAAATGATGATGATGAGAGCTGCTTATGTGAATGTCTATAGTGGTTTTCTCTACCAGTGTCACTGTATTAGACAACTGTTATCAAACTTAGCAATAATGATGCATTAATCTGCCAATCAAGTGTGAAAGCTGGCTATGTGTATAGGCATAGTAAACACATATCATCATCATCCTCATTATCATTTATTTATATAGTGTCACTAATAGCGCAGCGCTGTACAGAGAACCCATTCACATCAGTCCCTACCCTATTGGAGCTTACAGTCTAAATTCCCTAATATAGACACACACTCACACACAGACAGAGAGGGAGAGACTAGGGTCAATTTTGATAGCAGCCAATTAACCTAACAGTATGTTTTTTGGAGTGTGGGAGGAAACCACAGCACCCGGAGGAAACCCACGCAAACACAGGGAGAACATACAAACTTCACACAGATAAGGCCATTGTTGATATAAGTACTGGCTCTGCTTACCATTGTCCAGTCTAGTACATAACTGTATTAATGCTGTGAAATATTATTACTTTGAATGCCTTAAATATGCAAGAGCGCATTTGGGTAAGTTTATGCTAATAAAAGATATATGCACTTTTCTTGCCTACCCATACTATTTAATAACCACCAAAAATTAAGCAATATGTAAGCACTGCTTCCAGTTGAAATCAGTCTGTCTGTCTGTCTGTCTGTCTGTCTGTCTGTCTGTCTGTCTGTCTGTCTGTCTGTCTGTCTGTCTGTCTGTCTATCTATCTATCTATCTATCTATCTATCTTTCTATCTTTCTATCTATCTATCCGTCTGTCTATCTTTAAAACTGAAAGACATCCATTAAACATACACAATGACAGCATATTTAGTGTGTAATTGATGCTAAAACACAATTCTCACTCTCCTAATATAGCTGATTTTTGACAATGAACTGCATTTTTCATGTGAAGCATTTGATGTCAAAGATGTAAACCTCACAAAGCAATTCTGTCACTGGTCAGTTTGCTTGACAGACATCTGACTTTAAGGTACTAGCCAATGGAAACATGGTGACATGTAAATATGAAAGCACATTAGGACAAAATATGCAATAAGATAGAGGCAAAGGGAGATGGCTGCTGGGAATGTATTTCATTTATCCCAGAAAATCTTTAAATCTAAGTATTAATACTACGTTGATGTACTTTTGAAATTGGAGAGCTACTTTTTACTAAAAGTACATCTCCCTTATATAATTAAGTATAATGCAGACCTGCTCAAAAACTTAGTATAATTAAAGAAGTCTTATGCCATAAATGATGATGATGAGAGCTGCTTATGTGAATGTCTATAGTGGTTTTCTCTACCAGTGTCACTGTATTAGACAACTGTTATCAAACTTAGCAATAATGATGCATTAATCTGCCAATCAAGTGTGAAAGCTGGCTATGTGTATAGGCATAGTAAACACATATCATCATCATCCTCATTATCATTTATTTATATAGTGTCACTAATAGCGCAGCGCTGTACAGAGAACCCATTCACATCAGTCCCTACCCTATTGGAGCTTACAGTCTAAATTCCCTAATATAGACACACACTCACACACAGACAGAGAGGGAGAGACTAGGGTCAATTTTGATAGCTGCCAATTAACCTAACAGTATGTTTTTTGGAGTGTGGGAGGAAACCACAGCACCCGGAGGAAACCCACGCAAACACAGGGAGAACATACAAACTTCACACAGATAAGGCCATTGTTGATATAAGTACTGGCTCTGCTTACCATTGTCCAGTCTAGTACATAACTGTATTAATGCTGTGAAATATTATTACTTTGAATGCCTTAAATATGCAAGAGCGCATTTGGGTAAGTTTATGCTAATAAAAGATATATGCACTTTTCTTGCCTACCCATACTATTTAATAACCACCAAAAATTAAGCAATATGTAAGCACTGCTTCCAGTTGAAATCAGTCTGTCTGTCTGTCTGTCTATCTATCTATCTATCTATCTATCTTTCTATCTATCTATCTATCTTTCTATCTTTCTATCTATCTATCCGTCTGTCTATCTTTAAAACTGAAAGACATCCATTAAACATACACAATGACAGCATATTTAGTGTGTAATTGATGCTAAAACACAATTCTCACTCTCCTAATATAGCTGATTTTTGACAATGAACTGCATTTTTCATGTGAAGCATTTGATGTCATAAAGATGTAAACCTCACAAAGCAATTCTGTCACTGGTCAGTTTGCTTGACAGACATCTGACTTTAAGGTACTAGCCAATGGAAACATGGTGACATGTAAATATGAAAGCACATTAGGACAAAATATGCAATAAGATAGAGGCAAAGGGAGATGGCTGCTGGGAATGTATTTCATTTATCCCAGAAAATCTTTAAATCTAAGTATTAATACTACGTTGATGTACTTTTGAAATTGGAGAGCTACTTTTTACTAAAAGTACATCTCCCTTATATAATTAAGTATAATGCAGACCTGCTCAAAAACTTAGTATAATTAAAGAAGTCTTATGCCATAAATGATGATGATGAGAGCTGCTTATGTGAATGTCTATAGTGGTTTTCTCTACCAGTGTCACTGTATTAGACAACTGTTATCAAACTTAGCAATAATGATGCATTAATCTGCCAATCAAGTGTGAAAGCTGGCTATGTGTATAGGCATAGTAAACACATATCATCATCATCCTCATTATCATTTATTTATATAGTGTCACTAATAGCGCAGCGCTGTACAGAGAACCCATTCACATCAGTCCCTACCCTATTGGAGCTTACAGTCTAAATTCCCTAATATAGACACACACTCACACACAGACAGAGAGGGAGAGACTAGGGTCAATTTTGATAGCAGCCAATTAACCTAACAGTATGTTTTTTGGAGTGTGGGAGGAAACCACAGCACCCGGAGGAAACCCACGCAAACACAGGGAGAACATACAAACTTCACACAGATAAGGCCATTGTTGATATAAGTACTGGCTCTGCTTACCATTGTCCAGTCTAGTACATAACTGTATTAATGCTGTGAAATATTATTACTTTGAATGCCTTAAATATGCAAGAGCGCATTTGGGTAAGTTTATGCTAATAAAAGATATATGCACTTTTCTTGCCTACCCATACTATTTAATAACCACCAAAAATTAAGCAATATGTAAGCACTGCTTCCAGTTGAAATCAGTCTGTCTGTCTGTCTGTCTGTCTGTCTGTCTGTCTGTCTATCTATCTATCTATCTATCTATCTATCTTTCTATCTTTCTATCTATCTATCCGTCTGTCTATCTTTAAAACTGAAAGACATCCATTAAACATACACAATGACAGCATATTTAGTGTGTAATTGATGCTAAAACACAATTCTCACTCTCCTAATATAGCTGATTTTTGACAATGAACTGCATTTTTCATGTGAAGCATTTGATGTCAAAGATGTAAACCTCACAAAGCAATTCTGTCACTGGTCAGTTTGCTTGACAGACATCTGACTTTAAGGTACTAGCCAATGGAAACATGGTGACATGTAAATATGAAAGCACATTAGGACAAAATATGCAATAAGATAGAGGCAAAGGGAGATGGCTGCTGGGAATGTATTTCATTTATCCCAGAAAATCTTTAAATCTAAGTATTAATACTACGTTGATGTACTTTTGAAATTGGAGAGCTACTTTTTACTAAAAGTACATCTCCCTTATATAATTAAGTATAATGCAGACCTGCTCAAAAACTTAGTATAATTAAAGAAGTCTTATGCCATAAATGATGATGATGAGAGCTGCTTATGTGAATGTCTATAGTGGTTTTCTCTACCAGTGTCACTGTATTAGACAACTGTTATCAAACTTAGCAATAATGATGCATTAATCTGCCAATCAAGTGTGAAAGCTGGCTATGTGTATAGGCATAGTAAACACATATCATCATCATCCTCATTATCATTTATTTATATAGTGTCACTAATAGCGCAGCGCTGTACAGAGAACCCATTCACATCAGTCCCTACCCTATTGGAGCTTACAGTCTAAATTCCCTAATATAGACACACACTCACACACAGACAGAGAGGGAGAGACTAGGGTCAATTTTGATAGCTGCCAATTAACCTAACAGTATGTTTTTTGGAGTGTGGGAGGAAACCACAGCACCCGGAGGAAACCCACGCAAACACAGGGAGAACATACAAACTTCACACAGATAAGGCCATTGTTGATATAAGTACTGGCTCTGCTTACCATTGTCCAGTCTAGTACATAACTGTATTAATGCTGTGAAATATTATTACTTTGAATGCCTTAAATATGCAAGAGCGCATTTGGGTAAGTTTATGCTAATAAAAGATATATGCACTTTTCTTGCCTACCCATACTATTTAATAACCACCAAAAATTAAGCAATATGTAAGCACTGCTTCCAGTTGAAATCAGTCTGTCTGTCTGTCTGTCTGTCTGTCTGTCTGTCTGTCTGTCTGTCTGTCTGTCTGTCTGTCTGTCTATCTATCTATCTTTCTATCTTTCTATCTTTCTATCTATCTATCCGTCTGTCTATCTTTAAAACTGAAAGACATCCATTAAACATACACAATGACAGCATATTTAGTCTGTAATTGATGCTAAAACACAATTCTCACTCTCCTAATATAGCTGATTTTTGACAATGAACTGCATTTTTCATGTGAAGCATTTGATGTCATAAAGATGTAAACCTCACAAAGCAATTCTGTCACTGGTCAGTTTGCTTGACAGACATCTGACTTTAAGGTACTAGCCAATGGAAACATGGTGACATGTAAATATGAAAGCACATTAGGACAAAATATGCAATAAGATAGAGGCAAAGGGAGATGGCTGCTGGGAATGTATTTCATTTATCCCAGAAAATCTTTAAATCTAAGTATTAATACTACGTTGATGTACTTTTGAAATTGGAGAGCTACTTTTTACTAAAAGTACATCTCCCTTATATAATTAAGTATAATGCAGACCTGCTCAAAAACTTAGTATAATTAAAGAAGTCTTATGCCATAAATGATGATGATGAGAGCTGCTTATGTGAATGTCTATAGTGGTTTTCTCTACCAGTGTCACTGTATTAGACAACTGTTATCAAACTTAGCAATAATGATGCATTAATCTGCCAATCAAGTGTGAAAGCTGGCTATGTGTATAGGCATAGTAAACACATATCATCATCATCCTCATTATCATTTATTTATATAGTGTCACTAATAGCGCAGCGCTGTACAGAGAACCCATTCACATCAGTCCCTACCCTATTGGAGCTTACAGTCTAAATTCCCTAATATAGACACACACTCACACACAGACAGAGAGGGAGAGACTAGGGTCAATTTTGATAGCAGCCAATTAACCTAACAGTATGTTTTTTGGAGTGTGGGAGGAAACCACAGCACCCGGAGGAAACCCACGCAAACACAGGGAGAACATACAAACTTCACACAGATAAGGCCATTGTTGATATAAGTACTGGCTCTGCTTACCATTGTCCAGTCTAGTACATAACTGTATTAATGCTGTGAAATATTATTACTTTGAATGCCTTAAATATGCAAGAGCGCATTTGGGTAAGTTTATGCTAATAAAAGATATATGCACTTTTCTTGCCTACCCATACTATTTAATAACCACCAAAAATTAAGCAATATGTAAGCACTGCTTCCAGTTGAAATCAGTCTGTCTGTCTGTCTGTCTATCTATCTATCTATCTATCTATCTTTCTATCTATCTATCTATCTTTCTATCTTTCTATCTATCTATCCGTCTGTCTATCTTTAAAACTGAAAGACATCCATTAAACATACACAATGACAGCATATTTAGTGTGTAATTGATGCTAAAACACAATTCTCACTCTCCTAATATAGCTGATTTTTGACAATGAACTGCATTTTTCATGTGAAGCATTTGATGTCATAAAGATGTAAACCTCACAAAGCAATTCTGTCACTGGTCAGTTTGCTTGACAGACATCTGACTTTAAGGTACTAGCCAATGGAAACATGGTGACATGTAAATATGAAAGCACATTAGGACAAAATATGCAATAAGATAGAGGCAAAGGGAGATGGCTGCTGGGAATGTATTTCATTTATCCCAGAAAATCTTTAAATCTAAGTATTAATACTACGTTGATGTACTTTTGAAATTGGAGAGCTACTTTTTACTAAAAGTACATCTCCCTTATATAATTAAGTATAATGCAGACCTGCTCAAAAACTTAGTATAATTAAAGAAGTCTTATGCCATAAATGATGATGATGAGAGCTGCTTATGTGAATGTCTATAGTGGTTTTCTCTACCAGTGTCACTGTATTAGACAACTGTTATCAAACTTAGCAATAATGATGCATTAATCTGCCAATCAAGTGTGAAAGCTGGCTATGTGTATAGGCATAGTAAACACATATCATCATCATCCTCATTATCATTTATTTATATAGTGTCACTAATAGCGCAGCGCTGTACAGAGAACCCATTCACATCAGTCCCTACCCTATTGGAGCTTACAGTCTAAATTCCCTAATATAGACACACACTCACACACAGACAGAGAGGGAGAGACTAGGGTCAATTTTGATAGCAGCCAATTAACCTAACAGTATGTTTTTTGGAGTGTGGGAGGAAACCACAGCACCCGGAGGAAACCCACGCAAACACAGGGAGAACATACAAACTTCACACAGATAAGGCCATTGTTGATATAAGTACTGGCTCTGCTTACCATTGTCCAGTCTAGTACATAACTGTATTAATGCTGTGAAATATTATTACTTTGAATGCCTTAAATATGCAAGAGCGCATTTGGGTAAGTTTATGCTAATAAAAGATATATGCACTTTTCTTGCCTACCCATACTATTTAATAACCACCAAAAATTAAGCAATATGTAAGCACTGCTTCCAGTTGAAATCAGTCTGTCTGTCTGTCTGTCTGTCTGTCTGTCTGTCTGTCTGTCTGTCTGTCTGTCTGTCTGTCTGTCTGTCTGTCTATCTATCTATCTATCTATCTATCTATCTTTCTATCTTTCTATCTATCTATCCGTCTGTCTATCTTTAAAACTGAAAGACATCCATTAAACATACACAATGACAGCATATTTAGTGTGTAATTGATGCTAAAACACAATTCTCACTCTCCTAATATAGCTGATTTTTGACAATGAACTGCATTTTTCATGTGAAGCATTTGATGTCAAAGATGTAAACCTCACAAAGCAATTCTGTCACTGGTCAGTTTGCTTGACAGACATCTGACTTTAAGGTACTAGCCAATGGAAACATGGTGACATGTAAATATGAAAGCACATTAGGACAAAATATGCAATAAGATAGAGGCAAAGGGAGATGGCTGCTGGGAATGTATTTCATTTATCCCAGAAAATCTTTAAATCTAAGTATTAATACTACGTTGATGTACTTTTGAAATTGGAGAGCTACTTTTTACTAAAAGTACATCTCCCTTATATAATTAAGTATAATGCAGACCTGCTCAAAAACTTAGTATAATTAAAGAAGTCTTATGCCATAAATGATGATGATGAGAGCTGCTTATGTGAATGTCTATAGTGGTTTTCTCTACCAGTGTCACTGTATTAGACAACTGTTATCAAACTTAGCAATAATGATGCATTAATCTGCCAATCAAGTGTGAAAGCTGGCTATGTGTATAGGCATAGTAAACACATATCATCATCATCCTCATTATCATTTATTTATATAGTGTCACTAATAGCGCAGCGCTGTACAGAGAACCCATTCACATCAGTCCCTACCCTATTGGAGCTTACAGTCTAAATTCCCTAATATAGACACACACTCACACACAGACAGAGAGGGAGAGACTAGGGTCAATTTTGATAGCTGCCAATTAACCTAACAGTATGTTTTTTGGAGTGTGGGAGGAAACCACAGCACCCGGAGGAAACCCACGCAAACACAGGGAGAACATACAAACTTCACACAGATAAGGCCATTGTTGATATAAGTACTGGCTCTGCTTACCATTGTCCAGTCTAGTACATAACTGTATTAATGCTGTGAAATATTATTACTTTGAATGCCTTAAATATGCAAGAGCGCATTTGGGTAAGTTTATGCTAATAAAAGATATATGCACTTTTCTTGCCTACCCATACTATTTAATAACCACCAAAAATTAAGCAATATGTAAGCACTGCTTCCAGTTGAAATCAGTCTGTCTGTCTGTCTGTCTATCTATCTATCTATCTATCTATCTTTCTATCTATCTATCTATCTTTCTATCTTTCTATCTATCTATCCGTCTGTCTATCTTTAAAACTGAAAGACATCCATTAAACATACACAATGACAGCATATTTAGTGTGTAATTGATGCTAAAACACAATTCTCACTCTCCTAATATAGCTGATTTTTGACAATGAACTGCATTTTTCATGTGAAGCATTTGATGTCATAAAGATGTAAACCTCACAAAGCAATTCTGTCACTGGTCAGTTTGCTTGACAGACATCTGACTTTAAGGTACTAGCCAATGGAAACATGGTGACATGTAAATATGAAAGCACATTAGGACAAAATATGCAATAAGATAGAGGCAAAGGGAGATGGCTGCTGGGAATGTATTTCATTTATCCCAGAAAATCTTTAAATCTAAGTATTAATACTACGTTGATGTACTTTTGAAATTGGAGAGCTACTTTTTACTAAAAGTACATCTCCCTTATATAATTAAGTATAATGCAGACCTGCTCAAAAACTTAGTATAATTAAAGAAGTCTTATGCCATAAATGATGATGATGAGAGCTGCTTATGTGAATGTCTATAGTGGTTTTCTCTACCAGTGTCACTGTATTAGACAACTGTTATCAAACTTAGCAATAATGATGCATTAATCTGCCAATCAAGTGTGAAAGCTGGCTATGTGTATAGGCATAGTAAACACATATCATCATCATCCTCATTATCATTTATTTATATAGTGTCACTAATAGCGCAGCGCTGTACAGAGAACCCATTCACATCAGTCCCTACCCTATTGGAGCTTACAGTCTAAATTCCCTAATATAGACACACACTCACACACAGACAGAGAGGGAGAGACTAGGGTCAATTTTGATAGCAGCCAATTAACCTAACAGTATGTTTTTTGGAGTGTGGGAGGAAACCACAGCACCCGGAGGAAACCCACGCAAACACAGGGAGAACATACAAACTTCACACAGATAAGGCCATTGTTGATATAAGTACTGGCTCTGCTTACCATTGTCCAGTCTAGTACATAACTGTATTAATGCTGTGAAATATTATTACTTTGAATGCCTTAAATATGCAAGAGCGCATTTGGGTAAGTTTATGCTAATAAAAGATATATGCACTTTTCTTGCCTACCCATACTATTTAATAACCACCAAAAATTAAGCAATATGTAAGCACTGCTTCCAGTTGAAATCAGTCTGTCTGTCTGTCTGTCTGTCTGTCTGTCTGTCTGTCTGTCTGTCTGTCTATCTATCTATCTATCTATCTATCTATCTATCTTTCTATCTTTCTATCTATCTATCCGTCTGTCTATCTTTAAAACTGAAAGACATCCATTAAACATACACAATGACAGCATATTTAGTGTGTAATTGATGCTAAAACACAATTCTCACTCTCCTAATATAGCTGATTTTTGACAATGAACTGCATTTTTCATGTGAAGCATTTGATGTCAAAGATGTAAACCTCACAAAGCAATTCTGTCACTGGTCAGTTTGCTTGACAGACATCTGACTTTAAGGTACTAGCCAATGGAAACATGGTGACATGTAAATATGAAAGCACATTAGGACAAAATATGCAATAAGATAGAGGCAAAGGGAGATGGCTGCTGGGAATGTATTTCATTTATCCCAGAAAATCTTTAAATCTAAGTATTAATACTACGTTGATGTACTTTTGAAATTGGAGAGCTACTTTTTACTAAAAGTACATCTCCCTTATATAATTAAGTATAATGCAGACCTGCTCAAAAACTTAGTATAATTAAAGAAGTCTTATGCCATAAATGATGATGATGAGAGCTGCTTATGTGAATGTCTATAGTGGTTTTCTCTACCAGTGTCACTGTATTAGACAACTGTTATCAAACTTAGCAATAATGATGCATTAATCTGCCAATCAAGTGTGAAAGCTGGCTATGTGTATAGGCATAGTAAACACATATCATCATCATCCTCATTATCATTTATTTATATAGTGTCACTAATAGCGCAGCGCTGTACAGAGAACCCATTCACATCAGTCCCTACCCTATTGGAGCTTACAGTCTAAATTCCCTAATATAGACACACACTCACACACAGACAGAGAGGGAGAGACTAGGGTCAATTTTGATAGCTGCCAATTAACCTAACAGTATGTTTTTTGGAGTGTGGGAGGAAACCACAGCACCCGGAGGAAACCCACGCAAACACAGGGAGAACATACAAACTTCACACAGATAAGGCCATTGTTGATATAAGTACTGGCTCTGCTTACCATTGTCCAGTCTAGTACATAACTGTATTAATGCTGTGAAATATTATTACTTTGAATGCCTTAAATATGCAAGAGCGCATTTGGGTAAGTTTATGCTAATAAAAGATATATGCACTTTTCTTGCCTACCCATACTATTTAATAACCACCAAAAATTAAGCAATATGTAAGCACTGCTTCCAGTTGAAATCAGTCTGTCTGTCTGTCTGTCTGTCTGTCTGTCTGTCTGTCTGTCTGTCTGTCTGTCTGTCTGTCTATCTATCTATCTTTCTATCTTTCTATCTTTCTATCTATCTATCCGTCTGTCTATCTTTAAAACTGAAAGACATCCATTAAACATACACAATGACAGCATATTTAGTCTGTAATTGATGCTAAAACACAATTCTCACTCTCCTAATATAGCTGATTTTTGACAATGAACTGCATTTTTCATGTGAAGCATTTGATGTCATAAAGATGTAAACCTCACAAAGCAATTCTGTCACTGGTCAGTTTGCTTGACAGACATCTGACTTTAAGGTACTAGCCAATGGAAACATGGTGACATGTAAATATGAAAGCACATTAGGACAAAATATGCAATAAGATAGAGGCAAAGGGAGATGGCTGCTGGGAATGTATTTCATTTATCCCAGAAAATCTTTAAATCTAAGTATTAATACTACGTTGATGTACTTTTGAAATTGGAGAGCTACTTTTTACTAAAAGTACATCTCCCTTATATAATTAAGTATAATGCAGACCTGCTCAAAAACTTAGTATAATTAAAGAAGTCTTATGCCATAAATGATGATGATGAGAGCTGCTTATGTGAATGTCTATAGTGGTTTTCTCTACCAGTGTCACTGTATTAGACAACTGTTATCAAACTTAGCAATAATGATGCATTAATCTGCCAATCAAGTGTGAAAGCTGGCTATGTGTATAGGCATAGTAAACACATATCATCATCATCCTCATTATCATTTATTTATATAGTGTCACTAATAGCGCAGCGCTGTACAGAGAACCCATTCACATCAGTCCCTACCCTATTGGAGCTTACAGTCTAAATTCCCTAATATAGACACACACTCACACACAGACAGAGAGGGAGAGACTAGGGTCAATTTTGATAGCAGCCAATTAACCTAACAGTATGTTTTTTGGAGTGTGGGAGGAAACCACAGCACCCGGAGGAAACCCACGCAAACACAGGGAGAACATACAAACTTCACACAGATAAGGCCATTGTTGATATAAGTACTGGCTCTGCTTACCATTGTCCAGTCTAGTACATAACTGTATTAATGCTGTGAAATATTATTACTTTGAATGCCTTAAATATGCAAGAGCGCATTTGGGTAAGTTTATGCTAATAAAAGATATATGCACTTTTCTTGCCTACCCATACTATTTAATAACCACCAAAAATTAAGCAATATGTAAGCACTGCTTCCAGTTGAAATCAGTCTGTCTGTCTGTCTATCTATCTATCTATCTATCTATCTTTCTATCTTTCTATCTATCTATCCGTCTGTCTATCTTTAAAACTGAAAGACATCCATTAAACATACACAATGACAGCATATTTAGTGTGTAATTGATGCTAAAGCACAATTCTCACTCTCCTAATATAGCTGATTTTTGACAATGAACTGCATTTTTCATGTGAAGCATTTGATGTCATAAAGATGTAAACCTCACAAAGCAATTCTGTCACTGGTCAGTTTGCTTGACAGACATCTGACTTTAAGGTACTAGCCAATGGAAACATGGTGACATGTAAATATGAAAGCACATTAGGACAAAATATGCAATAAGATAGAGGCAAAGGGAGATGGCTGCTGGGAATGTATTTCATTTATCCCAGAAAATCTTTAAATCTAAGTATTAATACTACGTTGATGTACTTTTGAAATTGGAGAGCTACTTTTTACTAAAAGTACATCTCCCTTATATAATTAAGTATAATGCAGACCTGCTCAAAAACTTAGTATAATTAAAGAAGTCTTATGCAATAAATGATGATGATGAGAGCTGCTTATGTGAATGTCTATAGTGGTTTTCTCTACCAGTGTCATTGTATTAGACAACTGTTATCAAACTTAGCAATAATGATGCATTAATCTGCCAATCAAGTGTGAAAGCTGGCTATGTGTATAGGCATAGTAAACACATATCATCATCATCCTCATTATCATTTATTTATATAGTGTCACTAATAGCGCAGCGCTGTACAGAGAACCCATTCACATCAGTCCCTACCCTATTGGAGCTTACAGTCTAAATTCCCTAATATAGACACACACTCACACACAGACAGAGAGGGAGAGACTAGGGTCAATTTTGATAGCAGCCAATTAACCTAACAGTATGTTTTTTGGAGTGTGGGAGGAAACCCACGCAAACACAGGGAGAACATACAAACTTCACACAGATAAGGCCATTGTTGATATAAGTACTGGCTCTGCTTACCATTGTCCAGTCTAGTACATAACTGTATTA
>NW_027448168.1:0-5000 GCF_038048845.1 Mixophyes fleayi | reverse complement strand
AAAGATATATGCACTTTTCTTGCCTACCCATACTATTTAATAACCACCAAAAATTAAGCAATATGTAAGCACTGCTTCCAGTTGAAATCAGTCTGTCTGTCTGTCTGTCTGTCTGTCTGTCTGTCTGTCTGTCTGTCTGTCTGTCTATCTATCTATCTTTCTATCTTTCTATCTTTCTATCTATCTATCCGTCTGTCTATCTTTAAAACTGAAAGACATCCATTAAACATACACAATGACAGCATATTTAGTCTGTAATTGATGCTAAAACACAATTCTCACTCTCCTAATATAGCTGATTTTTGACAATGAACTGCATTTTTCATGTGAAGCATTTGATGTCATAAAGATGTAAACCTCACAAAGCAATTCTGTCACTGGTCAGTTTGCTTGACAGACATCTGACTTTAAGGTACTAGCCAATGGAAACATGGTGACATGTAAATATGAAAGCACATTAGGACAAAATATGCAATAAGATAGAGGCAAAGGGAGATGGCTGCTGGGAATGTATTTCATTTATCCCAGAAAATCTTTAAATCTAAGTATTAATACTACGTTGATGTACTTTTGAAATTGGAGAGCTACTTTTTACTAAAAGTACATCTCCCTTATATAATTAAGTATAATGCAGACCTGCTCAAAAACTTAGTATAATTAAAGAAGTCTTATGCCATAAATGATGATGATGAGAGCTGCTTATGTGAATGTCTATAGTGGTTTTCTCTACCAGTGTCACTGTATTAGACAACTGTTATCAAACTTAGCAATAATGATGCATTAATCTGCCAATCAAGTGTGAAAGCTGGCTATGTGTATAGGCATAGTAAACACATATCATCATCATCCTCATTATCATTTATTTATATAGTGTCACTAATAGCGCAGCGCTGTACAGAGAACCCATTCACATCAGTCCCTACCCTATTGGAGCTTACAGTCTAAATTCCCTAATATAGACACACACTCACACACAGACAGAGAGGGAGAGACTAGGGTCAATTTTGATAGCAGCCAATTAACCTAACAGTATGTTTTTTGGAGTGTGGGAGGAAACCACAGCACCCGGAGGAAACCCACGCAAACACAGGGAGAACATACAAACTTCACACAGATAAGGCCATTGTTGATATAAGTACTGGCTCTGCTTACCATTGTCCAGTCTAGTACATAACTGTATTAATGCTGTGAAATATTATTACTTTGAATGCCTTAAATATGCAAGAGCGCATTTGGGTAAGTTTATGCTAATAAAAGATATATGCACTTTTCTTGCCTACCCATACTATTTAATAACCACCAAAAATTAAGCAATATGTAAGCACTGCTTCCAGTTGAAATCAGTCTGTCTGTCTGTCTATCTATCTATCTATC
The DNA here is from genome assembly GCF_038048845.1 of Mixophyes fleayi. Lineage (NCBI taxonomy): Eukaryota > Metazoa > Chordata > Amphibia > Anura > Limnodynastidae > Mixophyes > Mixophyes fleayi. The sequence goes on along the minus strand of NW_027448168.1, from coordinate 3,626 downwards.
TATCTATCTTTCTATCTTTCTATCTATCTATCCGTCTGTCTATCTTTAAAACTGAAAGACATCCATTAAACATACACAATGACAGCATATTTAGTGTGTAATTGATGCTAAAACACAATTCTCACTCTCCTAATATAGCTGATTTTTGACAATGAACTGCATTTTTCATGTGAAGCATTTGATGTCATAAAGATGTAAACCTCACAAAGCAATTCTGTCACTGGTCAGTTTGCTTGACAGACATCTGACTTTAAGGTACTAGCCAATGGAAACATGGTGACATGTAAATATGAAAGCACATTAGGACAAAATATGCAATAAGATAGAGGCAAAGGGAGATGGCTGCTGGGAATGTATTTCATTTATCCCAGAAAATCTTTAAATCTAAGTATTAATACTACGTTGATGTACTTTTGAAATTGGAGAGCTACTTTTTACTAAAAGTACATCTCCCTTATATAATTAAGTATAATGCAGACCTGCTCAAAAACTTAGTATAATTAAAGAAGTCTTATGCCATAAATGATGATGATGAGAGCTGCTTATGTGAATGTCTATAGTGGTTTTCTCTACCAGTGTCACTGTATTAGACAACTGTTATCAAACTTAGCAATAATGATGCATTAATCTGCCAATCAAGTGTGAAAGCTGGCTATGTGTATAGGCATAGTAAACACATATCATCATCATCCTCATTATCATTTATTTATATAGTGTCACTAATAGCGCAGCGCTGTACAGAGAACCCATTCACATCAGTCCCTACCCTATTGGAGCTTACAGTCTAAATTCCCTAATATAGACACACACTCACACACAGACAGAGAGGGAGAGACTAGGGTCAATTTTGATAGCAGCCAATTAACCTAACAGTATGTTTTTTGGAGTGTGGGAGGAAACCACAGCACCCGGAGGAAACCCACGCAAACACAGGGAGAACATACAAACTTCACACAGATAAGGCCATTGTTGATATAAGTACTGGCTCTGCTTACCATTGTCCAGTCTAGTACATAACTGTATTAATGCTGTGAAATATTATTACTTTGAATGCCTTAAATATGCAAGAGCGCATTTGGGTAAGTTTATGCTAATAAAAGATATATGCACTTTTCTTGCCTACCCATACTATTTAATAACCACCAAAAATTAAGCAATATGTAAGCACTGCTTCCAGTTGAAATCAGTCTGTCTGTCTGTCTGTCTGTCTGTCTGTCTGTCTGTCTGTCTGTCTATCTATCTATCTTTCTATCTTTCTATCTTTCTATCTATCTATCCGTCTGTCTATCTTTAAAACTGAAAGACATCCATTAAACATACACAATGACAGCATATTTAGTCTGTAATTGATGCTAAAACACAATTCTCACTCTCCTAATATAGCTGATTTTTGACAATGAACTGCATTTTTCATGTGAAGCATTTGATGTCATAAAGATGTAAACCTCACAAAGCAATTCTGTCACTGGTCAGTTTGCTTGACAGACATCTGACTTTAAGGTACTAGCCAATGGAAACATGGTGACATGTAAATATGAAAGCACATTAGGACAAAATATGCAATAAGATAGAGGCAAAGGGAGATGGCTGCTGGGAATGTATTTCATTTATCCCAGAAAATCTTTAAATCTAAGTATTAATACTACGTTGATGTACTTTTGAAATTGGAGAGCTACTTTTTACTAAAAGTACATCTCCCTTATATAATTAAGTATAATGCAGACCTGCTCAAAAACTTAGTATAATTAAAGAAGTCTTATGCCATAAATGATGATGATGAGAGCTGCTTATGTGAATGTCTATAGTGGTTTTCTCTACCAGTGTCACTGTATTAGACAACTGTTATCAAACTTAGCAATAATGATGCATTAATCTGCCAATCAAGTGTGAAAGCTGGCTATGTGTATAGGCATAGTAAACACATATCATCATCATCCTCATTATCATTTATTTATATAGTGTCACTAATAGCGCAGCGCTGTACAGAGAACCCATTCACATCAGTCCCTACCCTATTGGAGCTTACAGTCTAAATTCCCTAATATAGACACACACTCACACACAGACAGAGAGGGAGAGACTAGGGTCAATTTTGATAGCAGCCAATTAACCTAACAGTATGTTTTTTGGAGTGTGGGAGGAAACCACAGCACCCGGAGGAAACCCACGCAAACACAGGGAGAACATACAAACTTCACACAGATAAGGCCATTGTTGATATAAGTACTGGCTCTGCTTACCATTGTCCAGTCTAGTACATAACTGTATTAATGCTGTGAAATATTATTACTTTGAATGCCTTAAATATGCAAGAGCGCATTTGGGTAAGTTTATGCTAATAAAAGATATATGCACTTTTCTTGCCTACCCATACTATTTAATAACCACCAAAAATTAAGCAATATGTAAGCACTGCTTCCAGTTGAAATCAGTCTGTCTGTCTGTCTATCTATCTATCTATCTATCTATCTTTCTATCTTTCTATCTATCTATCCGTCTGTCTATCTTTAAAACTGAAAGACATCCATTAAACATACACAATGACAGCATATTTAGTGTGTAATTGATGCTAAAACACAATTCTCACTCTCCTAATATAGCTGATTTTTGACAATGAACTGCATTTTTCATGTGAAGCATTTGATGTCATAAAGATGTAAACCTCACAAAGCAATTCTGTCACTGGTCAGTTTGCTTGACAGACATCTGACTTTAAGGTACTAGCCAATGGAAACATGGTGACATGTAAATATGAAAGCACATTAGGACAAAATATGCAATAAGATAGAGGCAAAGGGAGATGGCTGCTGGGAATGTATTTCATTTATCCCAGAAAATCTTTAAATCTAAGTATTAATACTACGTTGATGTACTTTTGAAATTGGAGAGCTACTTTTTACTAAAAGTACATCTCCCTTATATAATTAAGTATAATGCAGACCTGCTCAAAAACTTAGTATAATTAAAGAAGTCTTATGCCATAAATGATGATGATGAGAGCTGCTTATGTGAATGTCTATAGTGGTTTTCTCTACCAGTGTCACTGTATTAGACAACTGTTATCAAACTTAGCAATAATGATGCATTAATCTGCCAATCAAGTGTGAAAGCTGGCTATGTGTATAGGCATAGTAAACACATATCATCATCATCCTCATTATCATTTATTTATATAGTGTCACTAATAGCGCAGCGCTGTACAGAGAACCCATTCACATCAGTCCCTACCCTATTGGAGCTTACAGTCTAAATTCCCTAATATAGACACACACTCACACACAGACAGAGAGGGAGAGACTAGGGTCAATTTTGATAGCTGCCAATTAACCTAACAGTATGTTTTTTGGAGTGTGGGAGGAAACCACAGCACCCGGAGGAAACCCACGCAAACACAGGGAGAACATACAAACTTCACACAGATAAGGCCATTGTTGATATAAGTACTGGCTCTGCTTACCATTGTCCAGTCTAGTACATAACTGTATTAATGCTGTGAAATATTATTACTTTGAATGCCTTAAATATGCAAGAGCGCATTTGGGTAAGTTTATGCTAATAAAAGATATATGCACTTTTCTTGCCTACCCATACTATTTAATAACCACCAAAAATTAAGCAATATGTAA